>NC_089833.1:6266399-6353899 GCF_035046505.1 Tiliqua scincoides | reverse complement strand
CAGAAAAACCACATGCTTGGCAGAGAGGAGGGACGGCTCTTGATACACCACTTGCTGTAAAAGGAGCAAGGGAAAGCATGCACACGCACACACAGGCACATTAATCTCTATATGCTACTTGCACGTGACTATCTGAAACCACAGTCTCCTCCGTAGAGGCCAAATGAATGCAAATGATTCATGAAAACGAAGCCCCCCCCCCCTCCGAAGTGTTTTAATGGACACGGATGAACTGAAATGCATGCTCAAAATGTGTCAGTGTGCCAAGAATACCTTCCCATATTTGAAAATATGATCTTTGGTTCAGTGTTTAACACTGGAAGGGACAGTGCAGCAAGGATACTGACTGAGGCCAGCATGTCAGGCTACAGATTGGGGGCTGGGGGGGAGGAACCTTAATCAAACATCTACATCAAGTCTCCTGCCATCCGCTTTAAAACAGACCCAGCACAAGGGAGCTTTTTCACCATGCTCAAGTTTGACGCCTCCCACTTTGGTTTGCTTCCAGCCTGAAGAGTTCTGGGGAACTCAAAAGCTTGAAGATTATGTTGAAATCCTTCAGATGGCCCTATTAAGAGGTCTCACCCTTCCTTGACTTTTGTGTAATTGTTGTAGTAAGAACCCAAAGGGCATGACAGCTAGTTCTCACTAGTAAAAACTAAAACAGGGGTGTCAAATGTAAGGCCCCCGGGCCAAATGCAGCCACCAGAAGCAATTAAGAACATAAGAAGAGCCCTGCTGGATCAGGCCAAAGGCCCATCTAGTCCAGCTTCCTGGATCTCACAATGCCTCAGGGAGCACACAAGACAACAGGCACAATCTGCGTCCTGGTGAATTGATCCGGCCCCCGTTATAATTGGGCTCTCCCAGCTAACTGGACTCTGTCATAGCTTGAAAATATGGTCAAGATTTTATTTATTTATTTTCAGCTAATAGGTTTCTATGTGAGAACCAAGTGCTTATTTCTGGCCATCATCTGCTTCATGATGTCACTTTCTGCTTAATGATGTCACTCCCAGCCCTCAGCAGGCACAGGAATACTAACTTCAGCCCTCTGTATGAAACAGGTTTGACATCCCTAAACTAGAGGATCCAACCTGAATTTGGAAATCTTAGTACTTGTATTGCCTAGAACAGTGGTTCTCACACATTTGGCACCGGGACCCACTTTTTAGAATGAGAATCCGTCAGGACCCACTGGAAGTGATGTCATGACCGGAAGTGACATCATCAAGCAGGACAATTTTTAACAATCCTAGGCTGCAATTCTACCCACACTTACCCAGGAGTAAGTCCCATTTGCTATCATTGTTAAAAGTATATACATAGTAGCCTGTTAAAAATATAGGTCTGTAACATTTCCCCAAAAGCAGTCACATACCATGGTAGCATCAAGTCTAACAGATTCAAAATAAAATATTGAAATGAATGGGGACCCACCTGAAATTGGCTTGTGGCCCGCCTTTTGTAGATTAACACCTGTAAAAACCCCATTTGAAAAAAATAATGGGGTTTATGGACCTAGCCTGCCTATGTAAGCTGCCCTGAGTCTACGAGAAAGATGGTATATAAATACTGTAATAAATTCTGTAATGACATTTATTTAATAAATAAGATTTAAAGTACCCCCAAGCATCTCTCCCAAATGGGAACCATAATTTACAAGAGGAAGGTAGTGGAAAATAGGGGCTGTCCCTTGTTGAAAGGATATACAGTGGTATATCCCCCACCTAGTGGGTCCTGACCCACAGTACGAGAAACAATGGCCTAGAAAAAAACTAAAACTACTTTGTCTATTGACTAACAAGAGCAGTAAATACTAGGAATTGACTTGTAAATGTGGGTTTTTACTGAGAGACACAGTAATACTAGGATTTCCAACTGCAAGTCAGAGCTTCTACTTTTTTCCTAGTGAGAACAAGGTTTAAAGACATGTGGGTCTTTTATATGTAACATTATCACTAGTTACTATGGCTAATTGTCACTGTGCTTACCTTATCAATTTAAACTTTATATAGAAGTCAGAGACTTTTACTACTTGCTATTCCTTCATTTGGCCCCAGTGTTTGCATGCATTCCGCATGCCATAGTCCATAACCACCATAATTTTACTGAGGAACATTCATTGGTTTTCTCGTGGAAATGTAAAACTTGCTAGCTCTGATCCATAACAAACCAAACCCTTGAATTGAATCCTTGAAATTGCCCCTGCTTAAGACAATTGAAATAAATCTTGCTTGACCAGCCTTGCTTCACTAGAGGAACGAAGTATGCGCTGTACAGTATAATTATTCATTATTGTAATTTTTGACATTAAACAGTGTAAAGGTAAGAGGAAAAGCTCATTATTTCCTCTGCATTAATGTACCACTCAAGAGCTTTTCAGAAGAGACTTCATTCCCGAACTCAAATGTCACGTACTCAGTCACAAGGCACAGTTTTCAGCTCTAATAATGATATTGGCAGAAATTAGGACTGACCTACATTTTTCAATGTAGGCATCAAGTACCATGCCAGAGTTATTTAAAGGAGACAAGCTAATGCTTCCTATTTCAATACATTGAGATCTGCTCTCATCTAGCCCTTGTTACCTTAGCCTTCCCCTTCCCCCTCAAAATGTACGTAGACTGTAAACTCCTTGGGGGCAAGGACTTTTTTGCTTGTTACAGGGAAAGGCACATTAATTGATAGTACTATAGAAGCAATAATTCGAACTGAGGTTCAGTGGCATCTCTCAGGTTGGGGTCCTCTCATTGCTCAGGCAAGAGCAAATTTCTGAAGGAGAAGTTCATTATGGGTTACAAGTCATAGTAGGTATGTGCAAGCTCTTGGGTCTTAGAGGCAGGTTGCCTCTGATTGCCAGATGCAGGGGAGGGCACCAGGCCACAGGTTGTGTCTGTTGTCTTGTGAGCTCCCTCAGGCATTTGGTGGGCCACTGAGAGATACAGAAAGCTGGACTAGATGGGCCCTTGGCCTGATCCAGTGGGGCTAGTCTTATGTTCTTAAATCATTTTCCCATTTGTTTTGCTCTGTAGGCTGCTTTGGAAACTTCAGTTGTGGTTGAAAAGCAACATATAAATATCCTTAAGCCATTTCTACCCAACGTTACACATACACAACAGGGACCAAATGTGTACACCCGTGGGCAAAAATTGCTTGATAACAATTCATACATTGAATTAATTTGTTTGCTTGTTGGTATTTGTTCCTCATCTCCCACCACTCATCTCCCACCACTGCGACATTTTCAAGTGCTTATTTTGTCCTGGTTGTCCAGTATATCCTTCATGGCCTCCTACTACTGGGTACCTATTCTGAGGTAAAACTACCTCATTCTTTTCATCTGCATGGCAAGAGAGAATGGAGGAATCTCTCTTTTGTCAGTTAAAAGACTGGAAAGTTAAAACGCCCTAAGTAACTTCTCTGTCCCAAAAGGGTTTGCAGGCTAAAAAGAAACACAGTAGAGACCAATAAACAGTTTACCGCAGAATAGGTATTTTTACCCCAGAATAGGTACCTCAGTAGTAGGAGGCCATGAAGCATATACTGGACAGCCAGGACAAAATACAGTGCTTTTTTGGCACCCTTAGGGTGCAATCCTAACCCCTTATGTCAGTGCTTTCCAGCACTGACATAAGGGCAAGGCAGCTCTGAGGTAAGGGAACAAACATTCCCTTACTTTGAGGAGGCCTCCATGAGTGACACCCAACTACAGGATGCAGCACACATCCCATTGGCACCACTATGCCAGTGTTGGAAAGTACTGACATAAGGGGTTAGGATTGCACCTTAAGTGAGTCTTTCTTGGCAAAAGAGAGGCAAAACTGGCATGTTACAAAAACTCTGAGAGCACCACAATGATAAGTGTTACCCCCTTTTTGCCTCGCTTGGGAACTTCTTGCTTCTTGGGTAGGAGGTCTGGTCTAGAGGGTAGAGCCTCCGTTAGCCTGAAGATAACATCAGAAGGTTGCCAGTTCGAGGACACCGGTAGCTCCCTGAACCTGAGAATGGCGAGACCTTGAAGCAGCTGACAAGTCCAGTGGAGTGATTCCACCTGCTCTTGGAGTGAGCAAGAAGCGTCTTGGCTGCCCTCCATGTGAGAGATGGAGCTGTTTGCCAGCCTGCGTGGGAGAACTGGAGGCCAGAAGTGAGACCAAACCAGGAAGATCCATTCTGAAATGTTGGTTCTTGAAAGAGAGAACCTCTATGTTTGTAAAAATCCCCTTGAGGGATTTAGAAATGCCTGCCTATATAAACTGCCTTGAATAAAGTCAGAGGAGTAATTGAATGACCAGAAAGGTGGTATATAAAAACCTAGTTATTATTATTATTATTATTATTATTATTATTGCTCCGGAAGCCATTTCATGTGCTCCTTCAGGGGCTGAAGCAAGACCTGCCCCTAGAAATCAATGAAGAAATCCAGGATTAAAACTTATACAAGTTAAAATTCAGTTTTAACTTACCGGTGTTCTCATTCCTTAAAAAAAACCATTAGCAGTTGTCATAAGCAAGCACCACACTGCTCAGAAAACACTTTAAAGCAGTGGTTCTCACACATTTAGCACCGGGACCCACTTTTTAGAACAAGAATCTGTCAAGACCCACCGGAAGTGACATCATCAAGCAGGAAAATTTTTTAACAATCCTAGTCCAGGAGTGACATCATCAAGCAGGAACATTTTTAACAATCCTAGGCTGCAGTCCTAGGCTGCAATCCTACTCACACTTACCCAGGCTGCAATCCTACTCACACTTACCCAGGAGTAAGTCCCATTCACTATCATTGTTAAAAGATTATACATGGTAGCTTGTTAAAAGTACAGGTCTGTAACACTTCCCCAAATGAAGTCACATACCATGGCATCATCAAGTCTAATATCTTAAAAACAAAATATTGAAATGAATGGGGACCCAGCTAAAATTGGCTCATGACCCATGTAGTGGGTCCCAACCCACAGTTTGAGAAACACTGCCTTAAAGACTTTGGATATGCAACTGCTTTTGTAAATTTTTTGGTGTGGTTGAAAAGCAGCATACAAATATTCTTAGTGATGTAGTTGCCCTTAGAGAAAAATGGGATATTAAGCCATTAAGGCTGCAATCCTAACCACACTTTCCTGAGAGTAAGCCCCACTGAACAACATAGGACTTACTTTTGAGTAGACCTGGTTAGGATTGTGTCCTAATTTAATTAACAAATGGTACACCAAGGCTGCTTCATTGATTGTTGTATTGAAAAACATTCATGCACAATTACAGGGAAGAGTAAACCTCAATGCACAGTTTCACCTGCACATTTCTTGGGTTACACATTACGTTCCTTTTAAATGTAACTAGACATGGGAGGTTTGAGACAAAATTGAATCCTTTCTCCTATTGTAGTCCTTAAAAAAAAAAGCTGTCCGTCCCACCCAACCTGTTATTAGCCCCAGAGAGAAAATGCCATTGATGTCACAGGATGCTTTCTTAGCAGAGATAATAGCTATGGGGATATGATGCAGATCACAGCAGAAAAATGGGTTTTTCCTTGACTAGGTAATAATGGCATTTAAGACAGGGCACTGCTGAGTACATGAAAAGTGCCTTTCCTTCCAATAACCTCAGGGGCCCAGCAATGGCAGGCAAGCTGTTTTCGGAGGGGCTGCTTCCCTTGCGCCGCTTGATTGATGCTCTACAAAAGAGCACTATTTTTGTACCACAAGGCAAATCACTCTTGAAACCGAGACCTTTGCAGACTGCAGAAGGCTGCTGCTGGTTAAATGAAAAACAGTCCAAGATGCCACTTGACATGAAAATGGCAGGTCTTTAGATCCAAGATTATAAAATGTCCCACTTTTTCCCTTTTCAGAAAATCCTGGGAAAAGCTCTTTATTTTCCAGCCTGCCGTGAACTTCTCAGAAGTTCCTCTAAGTGATGTGTCCAGGGGACAAGATAGAGGATGTACTGAAAGGTGGGCCAGTTGCACTTCTATGCTTTCAAAAGCAGTGAAAGGGGGGGGGGGGAGATAAAAAAAACACGTTTGTTTTGAAGAGAGAGGCCTATAGTTAGAAAACTGCAAACTGCCCAGCTGTCCAAAACAATGGACTAGAGATAACTGGCCCCTTTTTCCATCTCAATTTCAACTTTCTCCCCCCCCCCATCCCACTGCATTGAAAAAGGGTTTTTAAAACAAACTGCGGTTCTATTGCCAATTCTTACTGGATGGAGGAATGACAAGTGCTCTACTTTGCCCTTAAGTTTTAAAATGAAGGCTGTGGCGCCACCCTCTGGACTATCCAAGATCACAGCCCAGTCAGCGCATTGTTATGATAGGGCAAGACAACAGATAAGACAAAAACAACAGACCCAGTGGTTCTCACACATTTAGCACCGGGACCCACTTTTTTAGAATGAGAATCTGTCAGAACCCACTGGAAGTGATGTCATGACCGGGAGTGACATCATCAAGCAGGAACATTTTTAACAATCCTAGGCTGCAGTCCTACTCACACTTACCCAGGAGTAAGACTCATTGACTATCATTGTTAAAGGAATATACAGAGTAGCTTTTTAAAAGTACAGGTCTGACATTTCCCCCAATGCAGTCACATACCATGGAAGCTTCAATTCTAATATATTCAAAATAAAATATTGAAATGAAAGGGAACCCACCTGAAATTGGAACCTAGTGCGGTGTTTCTCAAACTGTGGGTTGGCACCCACTAGGTGGGTCATGAGACAATTTCAGGTGGGTTCCCATTCATTTCAATATTTTATTTTTAATATATTAGACTTGATGCTACCATGGTATGTGACTGCATTTGGGGAAATGTGACAGATCTGTACTTTGAACAGGCTACTATGTTTATGCTTTTTACTCCTGGGTAAGTGTGGGTAGGACTGCAGCCTAGAATTGTTAAAAAATTTCCCTGCTTGATGATGTCACTTCCTGTCATGACATCACTTCCAGTGGATCAAGACAGATTATCATTCTAAAAAGTGGGTCCTGGTGCTAAAACTGTAAGAACCACTGCTCTAGTGGGTCCCAACCCAGTTTGAGAAACACTGGACTAACCTAGGTATACGCTGAACAGGCTTGATCTCTCCTTGCTCCATTCCATCAATCGTAAGCTAGCATGGTCCCCCAATAAATCACATATTGCTTTTACTGAAATAAAAGTACTTTACTGAAGTCTTCATCCCCTATCCCACTGGCCCCCTCAAACAAATCTGAAACCAAGCTTCTTACACAGATCAGGATACTCCTTAAATGCATATAGTGTGGGCCCTCTGTATCCGTAGGGCTTTGGTTATGGGACGCCATGCATCAACAGATGTTCAAGTTAATAAAATCATGCTGCTGCCAAAATGGTCTAACTTTGTAGAAATTACAGATTGTCTAAAGCAGGGCTTTTCAAACTGGGGCGTCATGATGCCCCAGCCTGTGGGCCCTGGCCTCTGCCCCCTTAAGGGGCGGGGGCAGCCTGGAGACAGGGAGAAGGCAGCAGCATGATCCCCAGGAATGTGCCGCTCAGGGGGCTGCAGGGGCTTGGGTGCATTTACCCAAGCCTCCCCAGGGTGCTGAGAGCCCGGTGCAAACCTTTGGCAGGGCTCCTCACAGCTGTGAAAGTGAAAGCGGAGCAATCACGCTCCACTTCCGCTCCAGAAGAGGCAGGGCGCGATCGCTCCGCTTTTACATTCACTGCTGGGGGAAGCCCTGCCAAAGGTTTGCACTAGGGTCCCCGCACCCCGGGGAGGCTGCAGGAGGCTTGGGTAAATGCACCCAAGCCCTTGCAGCCCCCTGAGCAGTGCTATCGCGCCGCTGCCTTCCACCCACCCCTGCTGCCTGCCCCTGCAAGCACTTACAGTGGCTCAAACTCTCCAGGAGAGTTTGAAAACCACTGGCCTAAAGTATAAATTGCCTAAACTTGCATTAATGCATGGGCATAAAGAAAATGAGGCTACAGCAGGATACGTGGATTTTTTAATATACCTTTTCAATCCACGGCAGATTAAATCCACCGATACGGAAGCAAATAAGGTGAGCCCACTGTATTTTAGTGATCAAAAAGAGGTTTAGGGTTTGTGTTTGTTTTGCAACATGCTATCTATGCCAGTGTTTTTCAACCCCCACCCATCTGACATACCATTTCCCAGGGTCCAATAATCCAATGTACCAGTGGAAGCGACTGGTGATGACATCATCACCAATTACTTCCAGGTTGGGAGGCTAGATGAGATGGCGCAGGCACTGGTAAGGGGCTCAGGGCACGTGCGACGGCTTTTTCAAGCATGTCAAAACCATGCCAGCCAAGCCAAGCCTCCTACTACCAATTCTTCTTCTGACTTACCACTTGGACACCCACATCACTTATCCTTCGTTAATGAACACTGATCATGGTCATGTCAAACCACTTTTGAAACAGAGGATATTTGAAAAGCATTGTTAGATATGATGGTATCTGCTATTGAAGAACCCCCCCCCCCCCCAAAAAAAAAAAAAGATTTGTGAATTTCTCTAAAGGGGGTTCTTTGGCTCCCACTTTTTGCAGCACACCATTGAACAAGGTTCAGATAAGAGAAACCTGTTATGGAGTTGTATAACACAGTGCAATGGTTCCCAAACCTTTTAGCACAAGGACTCACTTTTTGAAACGACACTCTATGGGGACCCACCTAGATTTACCAGACTTTTTAAAAAAGGGGATCTAGAAAGAATTTATAGTAATCAGAAAAAGACCCTCACACATTTATCTCCCTATGTTTACAAACTACAGAGCAACTCCTTCCAGGGCGGTTAGCAGCTATTCTTGTAAATCAGGAGCTGAGCTCTTTGCAGAGTAATTCCCCCCCTTCCCCCGTTGGCAACCTTCAGTCTCGAAAGACTCTGGTATCGCGCTCTGAAAGGTGGTTCTGGAACAGCATCTAGTGTGGCTAAAAAGGCCAATTCGGGAGTGTCAATCCCTTCCACACTGGGAGCAAGTGCAGTCTGTCCCTGGCCTGTCTCCCTGGCTATGGGCCTTCCTTCTTTGCCTCTTAGCCTCAGACTGTTGGCCAAGTGTCTCTTCAAACTGGGAAAGGCCATGCTGCACAGCCTGCCTCCAAGCGGGCCGCTCAGAGGCCAGGGTTTCCCACTTGTTGAGGTCCATCCCTAAGGCCTTCAGATCCCTCTTGCAGATGTCCTTGTATCGCAGCTGTGGTCTACCTGTAGGGCGCTTTCCTTGCACGAGTTCTCCATAGAGGAGATCCTTTGGGATCCGGCCATCATCCAGTTACAGTATCTGATTTTTGAATAGCCTCAGGACTGGAGGGAATTAGCTTTTTCAATCTTTCCATCACCCTTTTGAGACCCACCAAAAGTCAGGTCACGACCCACCGGTGGATCCCAACCGTTTGGGAACCACCGACATAACGGCTAAAAATCTGAGCTGTGAATTAGGACTTTCCCATTTTGAACGTTGACTATGAATGTATTATGTGGTAGAAGACTTGTCACTCCGTGTCAGCTCCCCAGCTACAACATGGGGATACTATTAACATTACACAAATGTTGTAAGCATCACAACATAATCAGGACCAGCATCACTGGTCAGGCCCTTTTCCCTGAAAGGATCTGTGCCCCACAAAGCCCTGATAATAGGCCCATTGCTGACCCCCCCCATAACTCAGTAAGCATTCCCTGCTTAGAGATGGACTAGCAGCTCCAATGCTCCCAGACATCATATAAAAATGCCTCTAATGCAGTGTATTTTTTCATATTTATGTTTTCCTCCCAAAAAAGATTCAAGCAGTATACACACACCCTCACTACTTTTTATCCTCACAACCACCCTGTGAGGTAGGTTAGGCTGAGAGATACCAACAGGACCCCTACCACCCAGAAAGCTTCAAGGCCAAGCAGGGTTTTGAATCTGGATCTTCCTGGTCCAGCATCATCACTACATCACGCAAACGTGCGCATGGCTGTGTCTTTGTGTGCCTGTGTCCATCTTTACCCCTGGGGGCTGGGGATAAGAACAGTCCCTCAGTTTGGCTGTACTTGTCGTAAGAGACGACTAAACAGCCACCGGGTAGATGGGACTCGTTGGCCTGGGAAGGCAGCTCATCTGAGAGAAGGAAAACTCTGATCCCAAACCTCCACTGCCTTGTGGCTACATCCAGCTATGGAAAAGGCTTCAGGAGTCAACCTCGAGGCAAAATCCGGAGCCAGAGTCCCTGAGGCAGTTCATGGCTGAACACAGCCATGTTCTGGCAACTCCTGCGACACCTCTGGAACCAACTGTATTGGCCTCTGCCTTTCCATTGGACCATTTCAGTGACGTGGAGAGGGGGGATTTGCTGCATGGGTAACAGCCTATCCTCCATACCTACTTTACCCAGCTTCGCGCACTGGAGAGGACACTCTGTTCCAGAACCACCATTCAGAGCGTGACACCATAGTCTTCCGAGACTGAAGGATGCCAACAATACAACTTTTCAATTGTTCTCTTTTGAGACATAGACCCTCAAAGGGCACAGAAAAGGTTGGTGCCTAGATACAAAGAGCCCACAAAGAGTAAACGTGCAGCTATTTAGGAAGTAGAGAAGGGTCAAGTTCCCCCACCTCAAGAGCAGCAATAAATGACTGAACTTACTTGCTTCGGAATTAGAGATTTCTTTCCTTCCCTACCATCTACAGGTTTGCCAATACACTATAGATCAAGAGTAGGTCATCAAGCTTTTGTTTTTGACAGTATTGAGGGAGCTCCCGAAACAACATGCAGACTACACGTGCTGGAGGTTTTCAAACAACCTCAGTGGCTCAAATATACTGCCCATGTGCCAAACAAAGTGGAATGGGATTTGAACCAGGGTTCCTAGGACAAGAAAAAAATTCAGACCACAGGGTGCAGATAGGCAGAACGTTTGTAGTGACTTCTGATCATTGTCAAGAGGTCTCACTTTAGCCATGGCGTTTTTAAATCTCTTCTCCACCTCCTCCAGGCAGCGGGAGGGTAACTGTGAAGCAGGACCACCTTATGCATATTTGTAGTTTTTAATGTGCAGTTAGGAAGAATTTCCCAACTCTAACAGCTGTCCAGCACTGGAACAACCTGCCTTTTGCAATAGTGGGCTCTCCTTTGTTGGAGGTCTTGAAGCAGAGATTGAATGGCCACCTGTCAGGGATACTGTAGCAGTTCTCTGGACTGAGCAGGAAGCTGGACTAGAGGGCCTCCAAGGTCCCTTCCAACGTTCCATCACACTTATTGCACTGATCCACAACAAGGCTTTCCCACTTTTGAGTCCTTCAGCATAAATCTTGCAAGATCTAATTAAACAGCTTCCCTGAAGTTACTTGTTCAGCCAGTTGATGGAATACAAAAAGATGGGAGATCCAGGAGAAAGGGCTAAGAGCGTAGTATCAGAGAAAAGTTCAAGTATCAAAACGTAACAAAGCACTGTCCACTCCAAAGTCACAAAGATAAGCTTTTAATGTGAATCAGACTGGCAGGAGAACAGAATTTTACTTACATCTTTATTACTTAGATCAGAACTTCTCAACGCAAAAAAAGGGGGGAGGAAGAAAGAGTGCTGTAAGGATCAAACAGCTCAAATGCAATACCAAACATGATGAAATTCCACTGAAGGGTGGATTCCTAATACTTTGTACACTTAATGTGACACTGATCTGCCTTTTTTTTTTTTTATTGGGCCTCTGGACTTTTCAAATGGGGATCTATTCTAGGTCTGGACATGCCCAGATGCCCAACATCCTAAACAGAATTATAAGCTCAAACCTGCCATCTGTTGGGTGCTCTATTTCTTTAAGTTTTCACCTACACACAACAAAAAAAAAACCCAGCCCAGCCCTAGTGCACATTCCAATTGCTGTACTTTGGGAAATCAGAATGCAACAGTGACAGCAAAAAGCAAATTCTAAACATGCATTAAGATGAACACACCAAGGGTTAAGCCCCTATGAACCCTACAGATGAAGTAAAAAGAAAAAAGGTCAAGGGGGAAGAGAGGGAGAGTAGGTACAGGAACATAGTAATAATTCAATGAACTATCAGATTATTATCCAAAGCAAAGAGAAAGTGAAAACCTACACACTGGACACAGTATTGCCGCTCCAGCCCCTTAATTCATTGGCCTTCTCAATGATCAGGTGTCATAATTAAGCTGCCTACATGCAGTTACTAAACTAGGCTAACCAAATTACAGGTATATTTTTTGAGCCTATGTCATGACTAAAATTATAGACCTCTGTACCTTTAGCCTGCAACTTTCTCCTACTGTTTCAGGAAACCTGGGACTGCAAGCACAGTCCCCTATAGAAGTCACCACTGCAGCTTACTCAACATACCCCAATAAGTTGCTCTCTATATAACTGCACAATAAGGTACTGTGTGTGACAACCTTTTATGCAGCTTGCAACAGGGTACAAGGATCCGTTTCTTGAGTCTCAGCTGCCAGGCAGATAAAACCTTTTTTTTTTTTTTTTTAAACTATCATGAAAGAAAAACTCTTAATGGAACTGGCTATGCAGAATCTCATTCCACCTAAATTAAGACCTCTCCATGGAGGCAATAAATATTCATGTCCAGCAGGTTCTGTACTTACAAAATGCAAATTTGGACGTAAGAGCCAAACTCAGAAAAGGGGGAAGCAAAGTTCTGAAATGTAAACACAATTATACAAGCTGTGGAAGCTCACAATGATCAATTATGTGGGGGGGGGGGAATCCAGTAACTAACATTAGCTCCATTTGAATACTGTACTACTTAATCAGGCTATCGTTAACAATTAAGAAAAAGGACTGTGCCACATTGTATCAGATGCCCCCCAACACTTCTCTCTTAAGGAGCTGTGTGTGATCAAAATCATAAACCTGCGACCCGTCTGGTTTATTTACATGAAGCTGAAGGCCCTGAAATGTCCAAAACAGAATTAAAACTTGCCCAATTTGAGAAAGGAAGCATCAGCCCTGCTGAGGTTTGCTAGCATTTGATGAACTTAGTCTGCAGCAGAAAGGCAAGAGACATTCCTAAAGTAGGCAGGTGGGGTGTGAGTTTTACGGCAGATTATGATCCCACCCACAGGGCTGGCTTCCTTCCAGCTGCTGCACTCTGCTTAAGCTGCTACTATGTGCTGAAGGCTGGCTGTCGGGTCTGTCTATCCCACTCGCAACAAAAGTCTTGGTCAACAGTAGGAGACTGTTACACTACCAGCTCTGCTACCTGCAGAAAACAATAGAAATCCAGGACTACAAAAGATGTGCTGTATTCAGTTAATATAAATGAGAAATTTGGGCCGTGTAGAACATTTTCCAGGACTATTTACAGGACAACACAGATCCCCTCGGAGTTCAGATCTCGCCGGCCTCCCTCTCTTCTGATCTCTTTGAACGAGATTTGCCATTGGTGCTCTCGTGCCGCCTTTCGGAAGAACTCTTCTCTTTCTTCTCTCTTTCCCGTGATTTCTCCCTTGAAGAATGATCTCTAGAGGATCTGAAGTACAAACCAAACCACGCTATGAACAGCCCCACAAAGGAAAGCATTTCATCAACACACAGAAGACCACTCTGACAAGGAGAGGGAACTGCAGACTTACCCTGCTGATTCTTCCTTCTGGATTCTGGGCAGCAGAGCCCAGCTGGATGGTTCAAGCCACCCTTTTTGAGTTGGTAGGCAAGGAAGGTGAATGATCATTTTCAGCACAGGTTAAGGTGCTATCCAAACCAAGAACTAGAGACCTATCTTCAAGTGAATACATGCCTCTTATCAGGCCCCTTAACAAGGTAACCTCTGGCAGGCTGCTCTCTTATGACTGCAGGCTCAAAAATGGGTTCCTTTCGTTCTCTGTTTCAAGTAGCAGCTACAATAGCATACTAGCCAATGGCTGCTGCTTGCCATATTTTCCACACTGTGGGGAAGGGCAGATGCTGTTACCTAAAATGCGGGTTAGTACTGGCCGCAAAATGGAAGAAATTGGGGTTGACAGTCACAGTAAGACTGGGGAGGGGGGCACTCACCAGGCTAGCAGTCACTGGTTGCTCGGCCAGGCCCAATCTTCAGCATCTGCTCAAAAGCATCTTATGCCAACACCAACCTTGCACTCTGCCCATACCCAGGCACGCCAAGGAGGTGGTAAGTTACACTCGTCCTCTGATCCCATTGCCCTAACACAATGCAATTTATGGTTTCCATATGTGGCCCATTTTAGCATCAGTACGTGCTTAGAAGTCACTCTTGTTTAAACAAGAACGTCTCAGAGACCCAGAGAAGAATTACTACAAGCAGAACAGAGGGAAGAAATTAAAACATGCTCCTTGGAATGACGAGGCACAAAGTTGACTTATGTGCTGTACACAGTGCTTCCAATCACCATGGCTCCAAAGCACAGAAAAGCTCATGGGAGGGCTGAAAACATGGCTGAGCTCCAGCATGTGGGCAGACATTTGCCTCTACCGGCTCCAAGGGTGGAGTACAGTATTATACGGCTATTATAATAATTATAGTATTATACGGCTAGTATTATAATGCCGTTGTACAAATCTATAAGGCCACACCTGGAGTATTGTGTCCAGTTCTGGTCGCCACATCTCAAAAAAGACATAGTGGAAATGGAAAAGGTGCAAAAGAGAGCGACTAAGATGATTACGGGGCTAGGGCACCTTCCTTAAGAGGAAAGGCTACGGCGTTTGGGCCTCTTCAGTCTAGAAAAGAGATGCTTGAGGGGGGACATGATTGAGACATACAAAATTATGCAGGGAATGGACAGAGTGGATAGGGAGATGCTCTTTACACTCTCACATAATACCAGAACCAGGGGACATCCACTAAAATTGAGTGTTGGGCGGGTTAGGACAGACAAAAGAAAATATTTCTTTACTCAGCGTGTGGTCGGTCTGTGGAACTCCTTGCCACAGGATGTGGTGCTGGCGTCTAGCCTAGACGCCTTTACAAAGGGATTGGACAAGTTTCTGGAGGAAAAATCCATTATGGGGTACAAGCCATGATGTGTATGCGCAACCTCCTGATTTTAGAAATGGGTTATGTCAGAATGCCAGATGCAGGGTAGGGCACCAGGATGAGGTCTCTTGTTCTCTTGTTATCTGGTGTGCTCCCTGGGGCATTTGGTGGGCCGCTGTGAGATACAGGAAGCTGGACTAGATGGGCCTATGGCCTGATCCAGTGGGGCTGTTCTTATGTTCTTAGTATAACGGTTTTCCCCGGCTGAAAGTTTGTCACTCAAGTTCCCAGCTTACCAACATGCAGAACTGAACTGCCCTGAAAAGTTGCTGGGCTCATCTGCCTAAGGCCAGACAAATATGAAATACAAATTTGGCTGACAGTAAATAGTAATAAGAGTTTTGGTCAGCAGTTACAATGTTGTTCACGCAAATTTGGAAATATCTGCCAGCAATCTCACTATCAGGCAGACTTTTTGCTATGCTTCTACCCAATCCCAGCGCTTCCCTACTGGTCAGTAACAAACACTTCCACTGTTTTTTATTCATTGGCCCTCCTCCCATGTACTTTCCCTTCTCTAATCTTACAGTTCATCCTCTGCTCAGATATCCCTTCCTTCAAAGTTTCTTCATGGGGCTGCATGCTACAAGCCAGTGTGATGTTGCACTCCGAGTAATCTTTGTGGTTCATGTCAAAAATTGATTCCTGACCTTTTCATCATGGAACTCAAAGAAGCATGCATAGGGTTCTAGGCAGTTTCCTATCCAGGCACAGACCAGGACCCAACCTGCTTAGTTATAGCACAGCAGCTGTACTGAGTGTCCTCAGACCTGGATCCCAAATCCCTGTTCACCCATGACCTCTCCGCGTGGGTTCAACAAAGTGCTTTCTCGGTACACTCCCACACTGCGTAAAATGGGAATTTTAACAGTCAGCCTAAGTGCTCCAGCCGTCAGTGACAGGCTAGGATGTGGAGTTCATTATGCTATGAAAATCCATGGGCCACTACCTTTTATCAAGTCTAGCTCACCTTACGAAGACCATTGCAGGGCCAACCTGAGCTCTTTGAAAGTATAGCAAGACACAGAGGCACAAAATAAATTGCTTTGGATTTTCTTCAAATACATTTTGAGATTACTATAACTTCACAGAAGCACTACAGAAGTGATCAGCTAAAGGACAAGACAGGATAGCTTATCACATCTAAGCTGCCATGGATACTGACTACCAGTTCAGAGGCAGGCACTAGTGTCTATAAAGGGCCAAATAGTGTTCGCTGCAAATTTGGACCAAAGCTTCTTCCAAGCTAAGCAAGGCTATCAGTTTTAATGGAATTTGCTTTAGTTTGCAGAGAGCTCCTACAGGGCAGACTCAGCCATCAGGAACTGAGGCACCAATTCATTAATGAGTAATCTTTACAAACTTCAATTATTCTGGAAGATGATATTAACACACCATCAAGTGCCAACATCTAAATGTTAAATTGATCAGATTGTGAAGACAAAAGTCTGGTGTCTATTCCATATCCTCCAACAAGAGTAATTCTTTTTAACTCTTTCCCTCTCAAAGGCATAGTTTTGCATCTACCTGAAGCTTAGATGCGTAATTTTGGAGACAGTGACCAAGTAAATTCAAAGCAGCTACAACTGCTCTTTTGAAGATATCTGAATTGCAATATTTTCTGCTTCCAGAATTCTGGAACCTTCCCCATTTTTCAGAAAACAATGTCAGCGACACAGTTCCTCCTACGAGGGAACACTGAGGTGGGCTACGGTACATTTAAGTTTTCTGAAGTCTTCCCTTACCTGCTCTTTAGCAATAGTAATTACAGGGTCTTCCTCATTTCCTAATTGTCCAAACTTCTTTTCTTTATTGTTCATGTTCAAGACAGATTTAAAAGACGAATTTAGTATCTCAAACACGAGTCAACAGTTTCCACACATCCCATTTTTAACAACCCTGACTTCCTTTCATGGACAGGAAAGATCAAAATGCTCCTCCACTCCTCATTTAGCTCTCCAACAGTCAGCAGTGCAATCCAGGAGCCTTGGAGAACCAAGACCAGCTTTACGGACAATACTGCTGTGAATCATCAGCAGTCAGAGGTGCACTAGATTCTGCTGTGTCAGGAAGAGGCTCAGTTAATGGGATCCACTGCATGGAAGCATGTTAAGCTCTGCATGACAACTAGGAAGAAGCATGGAATTTGTGCCCCTAACAGAAACCCAGCAGTAACAAATCAGAAGCCAAATCCAGCAACTCTTGGTGTGGCTGTGGGCTTGAGCAGGTTCATCCTGCACACTACATCAAACCTCACCCCCAATTGAAGAAATTAAGCTTCAATGGGGCAAGTAGCCAACAGTGACTTTGCACCTGACAGTCCACCATAAGCAGTTTGGGCCTCTCTTGTGGAAGCATGCAAGTATGTGCCTGTTTCAAACGTAGAACAGCTTGGAATCCAGACAGACATCTCAGTGTAAGACTTTCAGTCCATCAGCTACTGAAAGTGGAAAAGTTCTCAGAGGATGTGCAGAGATGAACACGCAGGACTCCGACAACAAAACCCATGGGCTCCAAATGGCTTTTGGAGCTGGAGTGGGATCTCAGCCCTACAGGTCTCACTTTTAGATGTTACAGTAGAAACAGAGAAAGAAGCAGCAAGTTTGCACTTCCTCTGCTTATTTGAACAAACTCTCTCACTCTATCCACCAATGACCTAGAAGTAGGCTACCTCAGAATGCCAGATGCAAGGGAGTGGCACCAGGATACTGGTGTCTTGTGTGCTCCCCGAGGCATCTGGTGGGCCACTATGAGATACATAAAGCTGGACTAGATGGGTCTTTGGTCTGATTCAGAGGGGCTCTTGTTCTTATGACCTCTGAAATGCGTCAATGATGCTAATTTCTCCCACACTTTCAGTTGAATTTGTCTCTCATGGCTAAACCGCAACCCAAAAAGAGGTTCTCCGTCCCTCCCAGACAGCAGTTATAATGGCAGGGACATACTTGTGTTTTGAACTCCTGTCTCTGGATCCCCGCCGGTGGCCTCGACTGTGGCTGCGGGAACGGCTGCGGTGACGCCTGTGTCTCTCTCGCTCTCGGGACTTAGAGCGGGACTTTCGCCTTTCACGGGAAGGGGATCTTGAGCGCCTTCGCCTCCGCTCTCGAGATCGTGACCTGAAGCGCACAGATACAAATGCCCTTAATGAAGCCCTTTAGATGAACAGCTGCTGGGTTTCTCCGGCGCAGCTTTTGAATGCTCTTTTTATTAAAAGCAGCATGTTCTTGCATGAATACACAAATACAGGTTGCATTCAGAGTTTCTCTTCCACCAGGGCAGGGGTGCCCAAACCCCGGCCCGGGGGCCACTTGTGGCACTTGGAGGCTCCCAATCAGGCCCTCCGGGCGCCCCCAGCATCTGGCCCTCTGGAGACTTGCTGGAGCCCGTGCTGGCCCAACACAACTGCTCTCAGCATGAGGACGACTGTTCAACCTCTCACCTGAGCTGTGGGATGAGGTCTCCCTCCATTACTTGCTGTTTCATGTCTGTGATGCAGCAGTGGCAGCAAAGGAAAGACTGGCCTTGCTTTGTGCAAGGCCTTTTATAGGCCTTGAGCTACTGCAAGACCGTCATTCATTCATATAAGTACAATCTCTAATCAATTCATTTATGTAAATTTATTCAAATTTTAAATGTCAATTACGTTTTTCCCTGGCCCCCAACACAGTGTCAGAGAAATGACGTGGCCCTCCTGCCAAAATGTTTGGACACCCCTGCTCCAGAGAAAGAAACTGCACCTTATAACTTCAGCTCCAAACATATCCTTAACATATGCTCCTGTTCCATCATGCTCTCTCAAACCCACAATAGTTTCCAAAACTGTCACTAGCCACAATTAAATCAGCAAAGGGATAAAAATTCTCCTACATACACAATAAAGGGTCATCCAAATATTAACGTTAAAAGCTCTACCTGCTTTAGGTCTGACAGAATGGAATTCGGTATTTCATGCCATTCTACTCCACTATTTGTGTTTGTGGGCCAGAACTATCCTTATGGCATCCGTTTGGGTTGGGTGACTTAAGGTGTTTGGGCCTACAATGCTGCACATGTTAATTTTGCATGAGTTCCACTGAAATCAGGATAAATAGGATAAATCCACTGCTTTAGGATAAATATGAATGCAAACAGGCTGCTTGGAACGCAATGAAAGGAACCAAAATGGTTACGTCTAATAAAAAAGCATGCGAGATGCCTATTCTAATTATTCTGTTGCTTTGCAAGAGGCGGGAGGAAACTTCAAAACTTTTATTGCTAATTCTTAAGTATTTACGGTAGCCTACATTTTCTTCAGACTGCATTAGGAACTGGTCAAGCAGAACTGTTACAGGCCAGGAAGGTCCTTGAGCGCTCAGGTTGAGAGAACAGCAGCAATGGAAAGAGCACTTGCTATTTACATTATTGCCTCACACAAAGCCACCCAGCTCCCGAGACACTCACCTTCGGCGATCTCTGTTTCTCGATCCAGACCTAGAAAGAACAAACAGGAGGCATTTCAGGGGACACAATGCAGATAGAGTTATGGAAAGGCTTCAGACTAAGTCACAACTTCAAACAATCCTGATTAAGGTTGCAACTTAAAACTTATTCTGGAGTTGCAAACCTAGAGAAACAAACCTAATCCCAGCAACGAGGACAAAGATTACAGGAAGACCATTTCTCTGACTTTGGTAGAACAAGACAGGTTCAAAGCTGTAGCCACCAAACCAGTTGTATGATGTCACCTGCCTGCAAGGCCTGTTTGGCTGCTCCCAGGGACACATCTCTCCTTGTCCCCTGGCTGCCCATGCCCTGTACAGGTGGCACCTTGATAAGCCTGAAGTGCCCCTTCTCAGTGCAGAACAGCCATGCACTGTTATGGCAACCCTGCTTTATCTGACTATTGGAAAGGGCACCAGGCCATATTTTATTTACTCAAAATTTAGACCACTTTTCCAAGATAAAGTAGTTTAGAAAAAAACCGATAACCTATAAAAATTAACACAATACATTTAAACAAAAATTTGTAGGCCATGCCAAACACACACATTTTACTTCTTTCTGGTAACAGCAAGCTGCATAGGTCTCTCTGGAACGGGTGTTCCACAACACTAGGGTCATCACCACAAAGGCTCGGCCTTTTATGCCAGCCAGCTAGATATCTATCAGTGGCAGACCACAGAGCAGGGTCTCCAATGCAGAGCTCAGGCCAATGTGGAAGAAAGCAAGCCTTCCGTAACTTGGTCTCAGATCATTAATTGCACTCTGAATTGCACTCAAAAGCAGGCAGCCAGTGTAGATGGTGCAAAATCGATGTTAAACACTTTGACCCTGTAAAAAATTTGGAGGCAGTGTTCCGGACCAGCTGAAGGTGCCAAACAGATTCCAAGGGAGTCCCACATATAGTGAGTGCACTGCAGTAATCCAACATGGATCTAAGCAGTGTACTGTCAATAGTTAGGTTCTGACTTTGCCAATCAGCACTGCAGCTTGCAAACCAAATGAAGCTTATAAAAAGCAATTTTCTATTCCAATCCTTTACTGGCATAAACAAAAAGCACTTGTGATGACAGCAGCTGACTGGGCCTCCAATATGTTCCTGAAGTGCCATCTGTGGACTAAAAACAGCTCAAGCTCCACTCATGGCAGTTCTCAAGGCTTAAATGGCAGCATGCCCTTATAAACTACCACGCCAGGAAGTCTACAAAGATTGCCAGAGTTCACTCACCGTCTTCCCATTCGCTCCTCTCGCTCCCTCTCTTCTCTCCGTCTCAACCGGTCCTGATTTCTCTTCTCTTGCTTTTCCGCAACAGTTTTCTAGGGTAAGATTATGTATCTTGAGTAAACACTGTCATGCACTACAAGGCAAAGATTCTACTGCTTGACACAATGATTCAGGTGACACTCCCCTCTTCTACATGGATATATCTTCAATGGCTTGAAACATGGTCAACTAGAAATTAAAAGGCATGCATAATATGAAATTTACCAAATTACTTAGACTAAAAAAAGCGCCATTCTAGGTCATTCTGTTTGTTATAATGTAGACGGCCACACACAGCGTCAAGATAGAATACCAGCATTCCCATAATCACCTTCATGACTAATGCTTCTAACCAGTCACTTGATGGGCACACTCAATAGGAGGAGGGAAGTTAGGGAAGGAGTTAGGGAAGAATGCAGGTGTAGAAATAAAACCAGATGAAGCATGTATGAATCAGAAGCCACGCAAACAAAGCGCAGTTGCTAACTGATTCCAAGTCTGAAAGTGTAAGAAGTCTTACCCGCAGCTGGTCCAGTTTCTCACGGATCTGAATGAAGCCCAAGTGTAATTTGCCTCCAAAATGGTCAGCAAGACGCCGATCGTTGTCATGGAGACCAAGGTACGCAGAACACACCTCACACACACGGAGCTTCTGTTGCTGAAAACTGGATGCCGGCATGGAATTACGGTATTCTTCCTGTGGAACAGAGCAGTGGTTCTCACACATTTAGTACCGGGACCCACTTTTTAGAATGAGAATCTGTCAGGACCCACCGGAAGTGATGTCATGACTGGAAGTGCCATCATCAAGCAGGAAAATTTTTAACAATTCTACGCTTCAATCCTACCCACACTTACCCAGGAGTAAGTCCCATTGACTATCACTGTTAAAAGCATATACAGCCTGTTAAGTATAGTACTGTAACACTTCTCCAAATGCAGTTACATATCATGGTGGCATTTAAGTCTAATATATTAAAAATGAAATATTGTAATGAGTGGAGACCCACCTGAAATTGGTTCCCGACCCACAGTTTGAGAAACACTGGAATAGAGGCAACTTAGTAGACTTTTTACATGTAGTATGTGTCTCCCATGGCTTGACCAAATCCTAGCCATCCTCTAGCATCCTCTACATTTATTTTTTTTTAACAGAGCACTCTTACCCCAATCAACATGCTACAAATAGTACAGTCAGCTGCTAATATGCAGCTCTAGTTCAACATACATCAAACTGGGATATTGACACTGACAGTCTCATTAACAGGAACTCACAGTGGATTATTTAAATGAGTTAGTAGTACTTTAGAAGTTATCCCTACACTCAGATGGCCCACAGACTTGTCTTCAAAGTCACACAGGAATCATCATCACTCAATACAAGGAAGACAGGTCTGCGTAATCAGCATTTCCTCACCTATTTTGCTCTGGGATACATTTCTGCTTTGCAATGCATCATGTACTCGTACTTTTGTTCTCCATGTTTAACACAGTTAACCAAACAAAAACCCAATCCAATTCTGCATAATGGGATAATAAGATGAAAGCACCACGAACCTCGGCTTCTTTCTTTTTGCCTCGAACTTTCTCAACTTCCATCAGGATCTTCTGGGATTCATCCACGTTCCCTTCTGCTCCCAACTGTTCAGCTTTAGCCAAGAGCTTGCCAATGTCTTCATTCAGCTCATGAACCTTTTCTGCCTAAAGAGGGAAACCTTTTTTCAGCAGTCAAATTATAGTTGTAGTTTGAGCCTTTGTCATTGTTCTAAATCGGGGGGGGGGGGTCAAATGTAAGGCCTGGGGGCAGCCCCTATCTGGCCCTTGGGCTCTGCCAGCACCACCATCCAGACTGCGATGCTGAGGTGTCACTGCTGAAAGGGTGGTTTGTGAGATAATTGGGCTCTCCCATATCTTGAAAATATGGTCAATATTTGCATATTTTCTGTTCTGTCATTAGCAGCTAATGAATTCTTAAGTGAAAATCAAGTGCTTTTTGCTGGTCATGCCCAGCTTAATCATATCACCTTCGGCTTAATGATGTCACTTCCAGCCCTTAGCAGGCATAATGAATCCTGATCAGCCTACTGTATGGAATGAATTTGACATCCCTGTTCTAAATAAATGGTGTGCCTAGGGAAATGCAATTTTTCAAAGTTCTCCTGTGAAATATTCAAGACAATACACTCAGTGGCTTGAAAGCCTGCTTCTTTCACCTTTGTAACACGTTTCAGCAACTAAATTTGCTATTTTCTTAAGTGATCAAACCACATCAAATATATACCTTAGATACGTAACACTTGGAACAAAGATGGCTTACTCCCCTGTTGCATATGGGGCCCAAGGCCAGCAGCAACTAAGAGCACAATCCAGAGCGCTTGGTGGCCTGGCACAAGTCTCTCGTGCTGGCCCAGGTGCATTGTAAATGTCTGCAATGACTCATGAGCTGAATAAGCTGGTATGAGGATGCACGCTGGATCCAGCCCAGCAAAAGGGAAGTTTGCACTGGCTTAGGGAAGCCGATGCAGCGGGTTGGGGAGGGTGGGGGGAGGGCAGATCGGTGGTGTTTTGGGGACGGGGAGGGCAGACAGACCAGGCCCAGGAGGCGGGTGGGACTGACCTCTGGAACTAAGGCCCAATCCTACCCCCCCCCCAGTGGCCCAGAGTTATGGGCTGCTCGGATCTGTGCCAGTGACTTAGCTGGGGCAGATTCAAGGAGCCCCACTGAAGCGGCTAACACAGGCCAGTCAGCCTGCCTTTTCCAGCGCAGGATAGGTTTGGGTGTAGATCACCTAGTGACCAAACAGTCATTATGATGAGAGACAACAGCAGAGAGCTCGTGTGTGTGTCTCCACATTTGTAAAGGAGGATATTTTCAGCCAAAACAGTCTTTCTAGTGAATTACCTTTGCAGCCACTTCAGCACTGATCTCCTCTTGTGTTTCTGCAAGCCTTTTCTTAGCCAGTTCAGTTCTTCTGTCGCACTCAGCAATGAAGGACTCCAAGTGATCCATTGCCTGCGAGTGTATAAATAAAATTTCGAACTGCGTATTCTTTCTTTCTACATGCATGTTACTTACAGGTGCCTTCCCTGCTAAAAGCCCTGAGCAAGTCTGGTAGTGAACACTCCTGCAGCAAACATGAGACGCAGCAAAACAATCAAATTGTCTCTCTCTCACTCTGGGATGTCACAACTCAAAAAAAGACTGTGAGAATGACAGGTGGAGGAAACAAAGAATGGCGAGGCAAAAACAGAAAGCATTTCTTCTGGTAAACTTTAAAAGCACTTCTATACAAACAATTCATAGCAAAAAGAAATAGACTGAGTTCACTCACTGTGGTTTCATTAAACTAGCACCACTGCTAATAACATTTAATAACTTACTATGGACCCAATCCTAAGCAAGGTTAGTGCCAGCACTGAGCTCCTGCACCAGTGATGGGTGTTGCAAAGGTGCCATAAGGCAAGCTCAGGGCATCTGGAGAGGAGGGGCTACCAGTGCTGAGCCTTAGTACTGCATGGACGGCTGGCTGGTGCTCCTCTAGTACTTCCTAGCAGCATTTTCAGGGTAGGGTGGCGGGGAGTGGACGGAATGGGGCAGAGGGAGGGGAGGATTGGACCTAGGAGAGAGCGGAGATGGTGGCAGACTATACTGCTGTATCAAAACCTCCCTCCCGGCCAGCCCAATACGGGCCTCCTCATGTCTGCACCCTTTCAAATACAGGTACATATCTGAGACAACCCATTGGTGCTGCACCTGTGTTATCCTGAGGAGGCTCCTGGTGCTAGCCCGGGACCCATAAGATCCAATAGTTGCCATTTCAACACCTCTGGGGTCCTGGGTGCTGCCGGGGATAGGACTGGGCTGCCCGGCTGCAATTCTAGACAGACGTATTTGGGGTTAAGCCCTATTTACTTCAGCGGGGCTTACTTCCAACTAGATATGCCTAGTACTGTATTGTTAGTCTATGCCTTGGTAGAAAAAATGAACTGCTAAATGACTGACAAAGACATTTTTATGTAAAGATTTATATTCTTCTGAACAGTTCCGGGCTTTGAGGAGATAAATTCTGAGACACAGATGTGGAAATACTGAAATATAATCCTCAGAGCACAGAGGGTGAGGCCATTGTCTTAGAGGGGCAAATGTAGTTAAGACTGGAATGTCAATAAGAATGAATTGAGAGTTTCAGACTAGGTTCAAGTCACCGGGATTGACTACATCACCAGTAGGTTGCAGTTTGACCTATCATCGGTAACACTACAAGGTACAAGCCTCAGAGTGATCACAGCTGATTTAGGCAAAGCAAATATGCATCAAGGGAGGCTTATATCAGCAACAGTCACTACAAAGGCTGCAAACCAACCTGTCATACTGAAAGAATTTGCAGCCCATGGCCAATCACAGAGAAATCAATGTCACATTTGCTTTGGAGAAAAAAACCCTAGAAGCTTCAATGGGTTCAGTCACAATTAAAATCTAGGCATAATGTTCTCAGACTGCCACCCGAAGCTTCATATTCAATAAATCGCTTGATTTTTTTTTTTGCAAATGGCATTGTTGTCTACCGTTTTGCAGCAAGAAGTTGATATGAGGAGTGAGTGACAAGATCAGTGGGAACATCGAACTTACTGTTGCTCAATCTGATAGCTGCAAATCATTGCCAGAAACAACAGACAAAGCACTTACGTCCAGCTCAAAGAACAGGTCCCTCTGTTTACTTGCAATCTCATAATCAGCTCTGAGTGCCAAGTCATGAATTTTTGTACACTCTCCAAGATCCATACGCTGTTGGGAAAAAAGGGTTAAAAAAATTAACAAGAGATCTTATATGGCAGCAAGCTCAATATCTAATTGCTGGTGGCCAACACTAACATTTTTACTCATTTTCTGGCTTTGGGAACAACACTTTTTACATCTATAGATAAGCTTAATGACTAGGGGGGAAAAAACAACAGTATAGTGGCACTGCAAAAATAGTTTAACCACTTCCACAGTTCTCTGCGACAGTCTCTACATTTTATTTCCATGACAATATAGATATAGGGATACAAACATCACAATCCTACAAAGTCACTCTAGGGTCTTAAATGTCTGGACAAATACAATAAGGGTATCTCACTTACACATGCTTGTTTTGCCCAGATGAGATCAATACTACTTCAGTTTCCACTATTGTGATCCAACTACACCCTAAAAATTACATCTCAAATACAGAGATGTATTCTACTCTGTTGCATGCCTTGCAATGAATGATTTTGTTGCATTAAAAAGAGTCTCACCATACTTGACAATCAGCATTTATCATCTTCAGAGCCATTACAAATAAGGGGAAATGCACAGTAAATCATAACTCAGTACCCCGATTGATGAATTTGGAAAATTAAGGGGGCCACATTTTCACAGCATATTTGAACACTGTTAGCTCTGCAACTATAAAGTAGCTGCATGTACTAGACCAGAGCGTCCATATAATGTACTTAAGAAATCTAAGCTTTTATAACACTTAAGTGTTCATACAGAATTCTCCCCAATGCTCAAACATGCCAACATACAGCTCCACTCCAATCTATCCAACTGTTGGAGAAGGGGAAGACTGAGGGCCCAATCCTACCCAACTTTCCATTGCTGATGCAGCCCTGAGATAAGGGAACAAAGGTTCCCTGACCTTGAGGAGGCCTTTGGGACAGCCTCCCCACCACAGGATGCTGAGCATGCCCCATTAGCATGGCTGCATCAGTTCTGGAAAGTTGGATAGGAATGGGCCCTAACTTCCTGTCAGTGTGTTTTTTTTAAAGCCTGTATCCATAGCCACAAAGAACAACCCTGAGCATGTTTTAGCTGCATGTCAAGGCACAAAAAGTTCTGTTTCGTTACATTTTATCACCATTAGAAAGGGCACTTACTGTTCCTGCTAGAATATCATGAGGGCAACAGTCCAGAAGATGGCTTTTGCAGACACGTTCATCGGTGAACTTCACCCTTTGCCTGGTTTCATCTCCTGAAATTCACGTTTGGTTATAAATATGAAAAACAATTAAAAACGCTGCCTGAGCAAGGTAAGCCGTGGTATGTTTTATCTTGGCTCTTTACGCAGATTAAAATACTTGACGAACCCAAGAACCGTTTGGGAAAAAAAATACAAAAGCTTAAAACTTATGGAATTTTCCTTTTTCATTCGCAGCCGAGAATCAAAACTAAGCACAGCATTTTAACATTATGTGGACCACTTACTAAGTACATTGCTGAACGTAATTATGTCTGTAGCCAGACATCTATTTGCAAAGAGACAACGTAGCCACAAAAAGTTCAAAAACAAGGGTCCAGATACCAAGACCCACACTATTCAGAAGGCCATCGATCGCAAGACAGACCCACATCTGGGAAGTTTAAAAGGCGGTCACTTACGAAGCCAAGTCACTTACAAAGTTAAGTACTGCTGACGCTACATAGCGAGTTTTCAAGGCCATGGCAACATTTAGGTGTCGGCCTGAAAGTGGAATCTGTCTTATCCCCCCCACTTCCCACCCTCGTAAAAAGTGCATTCAGGAGTCACTTAAAACAAGCAAAACCAAAAACAAAGAAACAAAAAGAAAAAAGGAAGTTAGTTAATACACACTGCGAGCTCCAACACATACTATACCATCTGCATTCTTCAAGACCTCAGCTGCAGAATTATATGCCCGCTGTTGAAAAGTTTTAAAGGAAAAGTTTTCTTGCCCACACCTGTAGTAAGGAAGTCAGGGGAATGATACATAAAAAGTAAAGGCAAAGTGGTAATGTATGTGACAATTGCTTTTTTAAAAAACTAGTCTGTGTATGGCTATAATTTAGGATTGGCAAGCATCCAGGATTAATGTTGCGTCTACTGAAATTTCTCTTTTTTTTTCCTTTTTTTCTAAGCTACACTTTTAAAATTACTCGTGAAAAAAGCAAACACTTTTCTTTTCGTTATAACAGCTTTAAAAATTGGTTGTGACTCACGGCTCGATGAACATGAGGCTTTTCTGCAACTTCCTTGCAGAGTGATGTAGGCAGGCAAAGATACACTGAACCTTTATAAATAAAATAGAGGGGCCACAATTGTTCAGTTTGTATGAAATAAAAATATGGGAAGCAATTCAAAAGTCACTCAAATACACAAAGAACGAACGAGCACTTATTCACTTACGAAACCAAGTGCAAAAATAGCTGTGGAGTTCTATAAACGTGCCAGACTTTTAATTGCCGATTCAAGGAAGGAAGCAGATACAAACCTTGGCAGGAATGCACAGCTTTTCAAGGAATATTTTCCTGGGGCCAATGCTAAAGTCCCATTTCTATGCAGAACATTTCTACCTCTGTGTTTTTAAAAACACAAAGCGTTACCCCTACAGGTGAGTCTACAAAAGAAAAGCCTCACCACAGAAGACTAGAAAAACCAGACTTACAGCTCCTGGTGCAGGACTACAACTGGCAAATCCGGCATTAAAGAGCTTTACAGTTTGGGCAGCTCTAGTTATTGGAGTTATAGAAATAAATATAATATGTACTCCTTTCTAATGCTTCCCAGAGATATACTGGAGCAAACTGGACCCTACTTTACTCTGAAAAGGTCAGCTCGAGAGTACCCTTTATGCCATCTGTACCAGTGTTTTACGTGAACGAGCAGATGTTATACCAAGAAATATGCCACCTGCTTTTGGTGGGCATTTGGGTTGGCACACCTAGAGAGTATAATGACGCACGTGTTAGGGATTAGGCCGTCATGCCTGTGCACCTGCCACTGAGGGCTGGGCCTGGAGCGTCGCACCACCCACACTGTCACTGCCACGGTCAACGCCAGGCTGGTCAATGTGCCACCTGGCAATACTTTAAACTGGCCTGACCGGTCTGATTCTTCAACTCGTTCTGCTGTGCTTCGCCACCCAGCGTTCTTTTGCTCAAGACTCAGTCAGCTCAATAAGCAAGAACATAAGAAAAGTTGTGCTAGATCAGACCAAGAGATTCATCTAGTTCAGCATCCCACTTTCAACACATGCCCAGCTTGGATGCTTATGGCAGGACGACATGCAGGGCACAACATCGAGAGCCCTCCTGCATCATTGTCCTCAGCATCTGTATTCAAGGACAGTGAATCTGGTACTCCAGAATCTGGTATCTTGGTGTTCTGGTATACTGAGTCAATCAGGTATCCGCATCTTCTGAATGTGGAAGCACCATCAGTATTAAAAGCCAGCAATAAAGAGAACTTTAAAGTGGCATGTACTTTTAAATCTATTTAACAATCACACAAATAGGCCAAAGCTCTTTTTTTATCCCTGTTATGTTCTTCCAGAATAATCCAGTTACCCAAGTCTGAGGGCTAACTCAGCAGAGCCAACACAAGGGCTCAGCACGGAACTGGCACACAGCTGCATTACTACGTCAGAACCATTAGCCCAATGGTTACCATACTTTTTTGACAGGTGGCTCCCCTGTCCTACTGGCCATTGGCTGCAGCTTCCCATTAGGGCTACAATCCTATACATTGTATATGGTGGTTGGTTTTTCCTACAAGGATTCGGCTGCTTTCCTGGCTGGTTTCCATGGCTCCCTAGGAAGCCACAGCTGACAGTTTAAGAACCATTGTTTTAAGCCCCTCTAGATCAATTAACTGTCTACTATGCTGGTTGGTGGCAAGTGCTCCACAATTACAGGCAAGGAGCTTTCTCCCCCAGCTCTACCTGAAGATGCCAGGGGATTGAAACCTGGCACGCAAAGCAGATGCTCTTGTCATTCATCTATAGCCCTATGACAGAAGAACAGCAAGGAGTGCCTCTACCCGCATATGTGCCTCTACGGACATGCAAGAGTCCATATGCCTCACAGCCTGTCTTTCCCTTCATCCCCTTCTCCGCCAAAACATACATATTTTAGGACAATGATCCTCAAACAGTGGTACTCATACCACTGGTGGTACTTAAAATGGTGTCCCCTGGCACGCACAGGAACCCCAGACCTCTGCCACCTGGCAGCAAAACCAGCAGCACAGTAAGACAAGCAGTGGTAGGAAGCTTGGTTTGGCGGGCAGAGCTCCAGCATGTGCTTTTCACAGGCTTGAAAAAGCCTACCCTGAACATTTTACCTGTGATTGCTGCCTTTTTTGTCTGTTTGTCACATTGCCTCTGGCCTTCTGGAAGTAACTGGTGATGCCACTGTCACCAGTTACTTCCAGTGGTACTTCCCAATAGGTGGACCACATAAAGTGGTACACAGTAGGAGGGATGGGGACACAGACAAACGTTGAGAAATGCTGCTTTAGGATAAGGATCCTGAAGGGTTGGGGCACAGAAGACTAAGCCTGCCATCCTATACACACTTTCCTGGAAGTCAGTCCCATTGGACACAATAGGGCTTACTTCTGAGTAGAAATACCTAGGATTGTGAATGGGGGAGGAGAGGAGCCACCAAGGCTGCCATCCTATATACGCCTTTCTGGGAATAAGCCCCATTGGACGCAATAGGGTTTACTTCTGAAGTAATCCTAGGATCGTGGATCGGGAGGGGAGGGAGAGACACTAAATCTGTCATCTCATACACACTTTCCTGGGAGTACTTTCAAGTAGACGTACATAGAATTGTGGACACACACACACTGAGGCTTACTTTCAAGTACATGCACCTAAGATTGTGGACCCAGATTGGGGGGAAATGCCACCCTATACACAATTTCCTGGGAGTAAGTCTCACTGGACACAATAGAGTTTACCTCTGAGTAGAGATACCTAGGATTCTAGATAATGGGGGAAAGATGAGACACTAAGGCTGCCATCCTAAACATACTTTCCTGCGAGGACTTCCAAGTAGACATACCTAGGATCATGGGGGGGGGTGCACTAAGGTTTACTTTTGAGTAGATGTACCTAAGCTTGTGGATCCAGGTTAGGGGGAACCTGGCTATCCTATGCCCACTTTCCAGGGAGTAAGTCCCATGGGACACAATGAGACTTACTTTTGAGTAGACACACCTATAACTGGGGATAAGGGAGACGAGGCTACCATCCTATGCACACTTTCCCGGGAGTAAGCCCCACTGACTACAGTGGAACTAACTCTGGAGTAGACAGGCATAACATTGGCCTCTAAGGTTCCCATCATATACGCACTTTCCTGGGAGTAAGCCCCACTGGCTGTAAAGGGACTGACTTCTGAGTAGACCAGCATGGGGTTGGGTGGGCCCCCATGGCTGCCACCTGTCCACACTTACGTGGGAGTAGGCCCCTGCGACTCAATGGGGCTTACTCGCGAGTAGACGTGCCTGAAGTTGTGCCTAGAACCTTCCCCCCCCGCCCAGCCAAGGGAGCGGCAGAGGGCGCCCCGCGGCCGGCAGGGGGAGGGCGCGGCACGGCAGGGGCGGCCGACGGGGCTTCGCGGGCGCCCGGCCCGAGGCGCTTCCCCCCTCCTCCCCGCGGCCCCACTCACCGTCCCGGGCCGTGCCCATGAGCTGGTCGAGCAGCGCCCGCATCTGGGCCTGGGCCGACATAGCGGCGGGCAGCCTGAGGCAATGGCGCGCGTCTCCTTGGCAACCGGGCGCGGGGGGGGGGGCGGGGAGAGAGAGCGGCGCGCGCCCCACCACCAGTACGGCCAACCGTCCCTAACGGCCTCTCGCTCTTTCTCCGGCTGCCGCAAAGCACGGCGGGAAAAAGACCCGTCGACGACGACGCCCGACGTGCTTCCGCAAGTCGTGCGCTGCACCCTGGGAGTCGTAGTCCCACGCTGGAACTACCGCCTGAGCTGCGATTTTCCCTTTGGCCCCACCCACCTACGCCCGTGCTCTTATGACGTTGATTTCCTGCGCAGGTTATGCATGCTGGGAGTTGTAGTCCATCTGAGACCAACATCTTGGAGGGTGCCCTGCGCTCTTCTTCTTCCCTTTGGACCCACCCACCTGCGACAGTAAACGTATGACGTCAATGGTCTGCGCAGCCCAGCGCTCGCTGGGAGTTGTAGTCCTTGTGAGGCCAAGGCCTTGAATGGTGCTTTGGGACTGAAGCTGTCCCTGGAAATCTGTTGCTCCTCCAAGTCAGGGGTGGTTCCTAGTGCATCCCCACTTGGGTCCCTATTGGCACCCCATTTCCATAAATTGTACTGGGGTAATGATGTCATTAACCTGGGAGTGATGTCATCGCTGGAAGTGACATCATCAAACAATTCTAAGCTACGCTCACACTCATCTGGGTGGGACCCACTTTTTAGAATAACACTCCATCAAGACCCACCGGAAGTAAATAATTTTTTATTATTTGCATCACCCACCGGAAGTGATGATGTCATCAACCTGGGAGTGATGTCATCACTGAAAGTGACATCAAACAATTCTAGGCTGCCATCCTATCCACACTTACCCTGGTGGGACCCAATTTTTTAGAATGACACTCCATCAGGACCCATTGGAAGTGATGATGTCATTAACCTGGAAGTGATGTCATCACTAGAAGTGACATCATTTCAGACAAACGTCCTACCAATGTTTGTTGTGCTGCGTTCCTGTCTCGCTGCCGGGCAGCAGGTGACCAGGAGTCCTTCGAGTACTGCCAGTCACCACCTCAAGTAGCACTGGTGGTGCCCATACCACTGGTTGAGAAACACTGATCTACAGACATGATGCATCCATTCTCAGGGTTTGCGGGTTTGCCCGAAATGAACCCCTCCTCTGCTTTTTTTCTCAGGCAGACAAGTCATCTCAAGTCATTTTAGAGCTGCCTCTGCATCCCACATCCATACCAGATTCCTTATCCCACCTGCATTTTTCAAGGGTTGGCAGTCTCGTGCTATCACCATCCCATTGTGCCTTGTGACACCACCAGATCCTGCCTGATGTTTCAGGTTTCTGAGACATCTGATTTGGTAACCCTCATCCACCATCCCACTTGGAGATTTAATCTAAAGCTTTGGGGTTGGAAGCTGATCTGTGAGAAATAAAATGGGTCTCACTAACAAAACACTCCAAAAAGACAGAAACAGTAACCTGCTAAGGGCAGATGAGGCCACTGAGATTGTGGTTAAAATGTGATGTTTGTCTTTGCCCTTAAGGGTAGTAAATAATTTGGAGGACAGAGCACTGGAGAGACTTTTGGGGTGTTTCTCATGATCTACTTATTATAAAATGTACAGGTTGAGCAGGTGTTAGTAAAAAACGCAAACACACAGGTAGACATTGCCCAAAATTGCAGCCTTGAAACCTAAAGCAACATCTCTCTGGAAGGCTCTCAGTAGGTCATCCAGCTAGTTCATACATACAGTAAATCCTCCCACCCATTCTGTTGGCCAACATTCTTTACTGGGGCAGAGCAAACCAGTTCCTGCCTCCTTCCCATCCATCAGGCTATCCTGAGATGACCATCCAAATCTGATTGTCTGCACCCATGGCATACTTAATTAGCACCTGTTGGTAACGAACTAGCCAAGCCTCAAGGGAGGCTGTGCAACTCCCAAACATCCTTCCTTAGGACCAAACTAGACTTCCCATGGGGATTCTGTGATTGGAACTCAGGATCAGGGGTGTGCGGACTGTAGTTTTATATATGTTTCTCCTATCTATCTTTGCTCAGGGCTGCTTTTGTTCACAGATACAGCTTGTCAGATCCGGCTTTAGGCCGGAGTGACACTAAACATCAAAATCCAAAATGGAGTCTAGGAAGGACCGGCCCACCCATGAGGCCAACTGAGGCTGTTGTCTCAGGGCCCAATCCTATGCATGCCTACTCACTTCTCACCTATTATAGTAAGTGGGGCTTACTCTCAAGTAAGTGTGGCTAGGATTGCAGCCTCACAGCCCAAGCCTATCCACACTTTCCTGGGAGTAAGCCCCATTGAATCTAATGGGACTTACTTCTGAGTAGACATGCATGGGATTGGGCTGTCAGGCAGCAGATTGGCATGAAGCACCCTCCTGTCTGTCCGCTTGTCTCCACTGCTCCTCCTGTTCACAGACTGGAAAAGGAAGGCAGGGATGGGATGGAATTGTGGAGGGCTCTAGCCCACCACTCTCTTCTCCTCCACACTTCCTTCCTGCTCCTCTCCCCCCTCTTCTTTTTCTTATCCAGGGAGCAGAGACAGGCATATCATCAGGTAAATGAGGCAGCATTTGATCTACCATTTCAGGTGCTAGGATGTTTTGGACCGGCCCTTTCAGGCTTCTTCCAAAGAGGGAACTGGGCATGAGAAAATGTTTATTACAAACAACAAAGGCAGGAGTTGGGACTGGCATCTCACTGGGCAGGAGGAGGGCTGAAGGACTGCAGTCTCCTGGCTTTTGTATTCTGCTTCCCAGGACAGAGTAAATGGCTGCCGGCACAAATGTTTGCTAGATATCATGGGAAATGGACGGAGACGCCAATCTGGACGGGGAGCTGCTGCCGCCTTTATGTCCATCCGATGAACAAAGATGGGATTGAGCCCCAAAAGCAGGGCATCGGGCAAGATATTCGGCTCCTCGTGAATATTCAGTAATCTTGTTGGCATCTTCAGAAGATTCTGGTATCGCGCTCTGAATGGTGGCTCTGGAACAGAGCGTCCTCTCCAGTGCACGAAGCCTGGGTAAAGTAGATATGGAGGATAGGCTGTGACCCATGCAGCAAATCCCCCCTCTCCACGTCGCTGAAATGGTCCAGTGGAAAGGCAGAGGCCAATATGGTTGGTTCCAGCGGTGTCGCAGGAGTTGCCAGAACGTGACTGTGTTCAGCCATGAACTGCCTCAGGGACTCCGGCTCTGGATTTTGCCTCGAGGTTGACTCCTGAAGCCTTTTCCATAACTGGATGTAGCCACAAGGCAGCGGAGGTTTGGGATCAGAGTTTTCCTTCTCTCAGATGAGCTGCCTTCCCAGGCTGACGAGCCCCATCGACCCGGTGGCTGTTTAGTCACCTCTTACAACAAGTACAGCCAAACTGAGGGCCTATTCTTATCCCCAGCCCCCAGGGGATATATTCAGTAAGAGGACAGTCTAATTTGGGGCATGTCAGGCTCCCCCTACTGTACCGGTCAGCTCCTCTTGGTGAGCAGCTCAGACCACATGGGGACTCTCAACCAGTGGCGGAATCTCAGCTACTTAATGTGGGTGTCAGTCAGTGATGGAGAGACATGTGCAGCTCTGATCCTGGTCGGTAGAGGGCACTGAATCCTATTCTCCATTCCAGACACGCGAGTCTGTTGCGGTGAAAACAACACAAGTCTCCTGGCACTTTAAAAAGCCCAAGAGGTTTACAGCGGCATAAATGTTTGTGCAAAAGAACCCACAAGGTCAGACGCATGGAGATGCACACACAAGTGTGCAAGGCTAAGCCCTCCCTGTTCCTCAAAGGGGAGGAACTCAAATTATGAGTTCCAGGGACAATGTGATCCAGGTTTTAGTTTCTCTTGGAGATACCTCTGAAGTTTTAAAGTATTCTTGTAGCGTTTTGTGTATCTACATATACAGAGGCTGAGCATCTGATGGAGATAAACAGTCACTACAGCTGTAGTCATTTCAGATGGTGGACCTGAACGATGGCAGCCCGCTCTGCACGATGCTAAAATTGAGGCTAAAAACAGACAAAAGAAAATATTTCTTTACCCAGCTTGTAAACAGTCGCAACTGTTACCCTGCACATGCCTGATCTCATCTGATCTTGGAAGCTAAGCAGGGTCAGGCCTGGTTAGTACTTGGATGGGAGACCGCCTGGGAATACTGGGTGCTGTAGGCTTATACCATAGTCTTTCCATGCCTGATCTTGTCTGATCTCGGAAGCTAAGCAGGGTCAGGCCTGGTTAGTACTTGGATGGGAGACCGCCTGGGAATACCGGGTGCTGTAGGCTTATACCATAGTCTTTCGAGACTGAAGGTTGCCAACCACAAATAGTCTGTGGAACTCCTTGCCACAGGATGTGGTGATGGCATCTGGCCTAGAAGCCTTTAAAAGGGAATTGGACAGATTTCTGGAAGAAAAGTGCATCGCAGGTCACAAGCCATGATGGGGATGTGCAACCTGCTGGTTTTAGGCCACCTTGGAATGCCAGGTGCAAGGGAGTGCAACAGGATGCAGTTATCATGTTGCCTGTGTGTTCCCAGAGGTATCTGTTGGGCCCTGTAGCCGTGTAGCTCTGTGAGATACAGGAAGCTGGACCAGAAGGGACTTTGGCCGTATCCAGCAAGGCTCCTCTTATGTTGTTATGATGCTGTAAGGTCTTCATGATGTCGTATTGACTTTGCAACCATCCCAGTAGGAATGTTATCTACCTCTATCTGCTGAGGTGGACTCATAGCGTTGCTGAGATTGTGGGGCTAGGGCACCAAGACACAGAGATCTCCTGGTAAAAAGGTGGGGAGAAGGTCCCGTCCCGTCCCGTCCCCAAAGTTTGGAAAGCAAATACGGGAGAGCTAGGCAGTAGTTTTAGCTGGTTCTGGGCTCCCCTTTCCAAACGCTGCCAAACGCTTCAAATGGCCTCATGGGATGAGCCAGCCCTAACGAATCTGGTCCTAGCCCATAGAGAGCTTTAAAGACCTAGATCCTGCATTCTGGACCAATGGAAGTCTCTGGGCCGTTTTCAAAGGCAGCCCCACGTACTGCACATTGCAAAACTCTGGTCCAGTTGAAAGCCTGTTGCTGATCATTTTGCGACACTGGAGTTACATTATTATATAGCAGGGGTGTCCAAACATTTTGGCAGGAGGGCCACATCATCTCTCTGACACTAAACATAAGAACATAAGAACAGCCCCACTGGATCAGGCCATAGGCCCATCTAGTCCAGCTTCCTGTATCTCACAGCGGCCCACCAAATGCCCCAGGGAGCACACCAGATAACAAGAGACCTGCAAGGCTTCCTGGGAATTGTAGTTAAGAACATAAGAACAGCCCCACTGGATCAGGCATAGGCCCAACTAGTCCAGCTTCCTGTATCTCACAGCGGCCCACCAAATGCCCCAGGGAGCACACCAGATAACAAGAGACCTGCATCCTGGTGCCCTCCCTTGCATTGGCATTGTGACATAGCCCATTTCTAAAATTGCACATACTCATCATGGCTTGTAACCCGTAATGGATTTTTCCTCCAGAAACTTGTCCAATCCCCTTTTAAAGGTGTCCAGGCCAGTCGCCATCACCACATCCTGTGGCAAGGAGTTCCACAGACCAACCACACACTGAGTAAAAAATATTTTCTTTTGTTTGTCCTAACCCGCCCAACACTCAATTTGAGTGGATGTCCCCTGGTTCTGGTGTTATGTGAGAGTGTAAAGAGCATCTCCCTAACCACTCTGTCCATCCCCTGCATAATTTTGTATGTCTCAATCATGTCCCCCCCTCAGGCGTCTCTTTTCTAGGCTGAAGAGGCCCTAACCTAGCCTTTCCTCATAAGGAAGGTGCCCCAGCCCCGTAATCATCTTAGTCGCTCTCTTTTGCACCTTTTCCATTTCCACTATGTCTTTTGTGAGATGCGGCAACCAGAACTGGACACAATACTCCAGGTGTGGCCTTACCATAGATTTGTACAACGGCATTATAATATTAGCCGTTTTGTTCTCAATACCTTTTCCAATGATCCCAAGCATAGAATTGGCCTTACTAAGTTTGGGGCTGGGAAAAAAAGAATTAATTTACATTTCAAATTTGAATAAATTTACATAAATGAATATCTTAGAGATGGAACTTATAGGAATGAATGACGGTCTTGCAATAACTCAAGGCCTATAAAAGGCCTTGCACAAAGCAAGGCCGGCCTTTCCTTCGCTGCCGCAGCTGCATCACAAACGTGAAACAGCAAGCAGTGGAGGGAGACCTCGTCCCACAGCTCACGCAAGAGGTCGAACAGTTGGCTATCACGCTGAGAACAATTGCGTCGGGCCAGCGCAGGCTCCATCAAGTCTCCGGAGGGCCAGAGGCTCATTGGAGACTGGGGGCTCCCTGAGGGCTGGATTGGGAGTCCTCGAGGGCCGCAAGTGGCCCTAGGGCCGGGGTTTGGGCACCCCTGTTATATAGCATAATATTCAACCTTAGATACTAATGTTATCACCAGAGTGTGGCTTCTTGGGTTGCCTGCTAATGGACCAACGCAGCTTCTACCTACGCTCCATTCTCCAAGCAAACTCCATCGTAACTGAAATGGCTGGCCGTCCATTGTCCACCCCAGAGACTGGCGCGCGAGCGAAGCCCTCACTTTTACGATCCCAGGGAATACAGGTATGCTGAAGAACGCCATAGCCTAATGAGCTTTCTAATGGATGGTGGCAAGCTGGAGTGTTCCTGGGGTTAATGGCCGGCGCGCTATATCGCAGCTCGCTTGGAGTGCGAACATATTGGAACTATTGATTTTTCCTGCATGGAGACCAAGAAGAGGGGTCAGAATCCTCCTGTAGGGATGGAGCAGCCGCCCCTGGCCCCGAGGCACATGGGCTGACTGCCGCTTCCAAGCCAATGGGATGATAAGACAGAAGTTGGCTTGGCAGAAGGCAAGCGGCTCTGCGTATTTTTTTTTTTTTTAATGAGAATCTCTCAGCAGAAGAGGCCGCCCGACAGAAACAGATGCCCCGGCATATGCTCCGTCGCCCCACAGCACGCTGTCAGAACTCTTTATTAGTTAGAGGGAATGGTGAAACAGAGTTGCTTAATCAAACAGGGCAAGGAGACAATTGCAAGGTGGACAATTTGCCTGTCCTGAACTGCTTTTCTTCAAGAGCATGGCTGGAGATCAGGGGCAGCCCGACCAGGAATATGGACCGCTGGCCTGGGCTGCAGAGTTCCTGGGGACTCTAGGCCAGGAGGGAAATCCTTTAAGGGGGAATACGATCCCCCTACTCAGTGGCGTCGCTAGGGGGGTGCGTACCGGGTGACATGCATGGGGGGGTGACACCACCACTGGCCAAAATTTTTTATATCTTGGCATTTTTGAATAATACCATCATGTTAGATCCAGTTCAATGTGTGCTTTCGTGCAGAATGCAATGTACCAAACCACGTTGAAATATCTATATTCTAGCAAAAGTTATAGCCAAAAAACCCGCAGGGAGTGGGGCGTTGGAGCATTGGCACGCTTACTGCCCAGGACACTCCCCCCCCCCCACTGCATGGGATGAGGTCCATCATGGGGGTGATGCCCTGGCCTCCAACACTGGGTGATGCAAACCATAGTGATACCACTGTTGTAGGACAACAGAGCCTGAGACGTGGCAGCAAATACTTATATCCCTCCCCGACATCCCCTAGCTTGCACCTAACCCCTCGTCCTTTTTCCATACAAGTGAATGGAGCAATGTGTCCACTGCAGCTGTCAGAGACACTCTAGTCCACCACTCCGCTGTCCTCTGCACTTCTTCTGCTCCATTTTTGCCTTCCTTGTAGAACCAGGGAATGGGGGGAGCAGTGAAGGTGGGGCGGGTTCCCATCTGCCTCCATGGAAGAGCCAGCCCTGTGTAAAGTGGCCGTGCTCTGTGTGTGGCCCTGTGACATTCATGTATGTGCATTGACACGCACGTGAATTGCAGGCAAGAGCCACCCCCCCCCCCACATGCTCAGAGATGTTTACTATGAGAGATCCTGGGAGAGGAGCAGCTGGAGCCCCCCCAAAATGACAGTGCCAGCAATTCACTTTAGCAAACTTACAAGCATCTCCAAACCGGAACATTACAGATTTATCAGGGGAAGGGAACAGAAAGTACTGGCTGTCCCTGATAAATGGGGACAGTGAAAGGGCATGCGCCTCTCGCTCAGTCCTTCCCACACTCCCAGAGCCTTGAAGCTGTGTGTCATTCCCTCCAGTTCCATCCTGTGCGGAGGAGAAGGTGGCAGCGCACTAGTGACGTCAGGGGAGCATATTGAAGGGACGATGACTGGCCCGGCTTATCAGTCACCGCTCAGATCCGACTGTGTATCTAAACATGTTTGTCGAGCCCGCGAATGGGCCAGATAGCCGCGATTGAGGCAGGAGGGCCGCTAGCGGGAATGTTTGGAAAAGGCTAAGTGCTCCCCATGCGAGGAGGCTGGTCGCACGTCACTTGGGCCGAGGGCACCCGAGAAGAGAGGCAAAAGGTGGTGGTCTCTGGGGCGGAGGGAGAAGGAGAATCTCAGCAACAACAAAAGCTCAAAGAGTCGGCTTTTTAAATGCTGCGCCTTTCCGGTCTCCACCACCAGGTTTCAAAGACACTTTCTTGTAATTGTTAACAGCGGTGTTGCGAGGAAGGCTAGGGTGATTAGCCCCATTTTGCAGGTGGAAAAACCGAGGCTAAGGATCCAGGCAGAAGCAAGACTCAAATCAGGGCTTCCTGATTCTTGTTCTCTTCCTTCATGGAACTCAGATCTCTACAATTAAAAATGATGTGGAGAGAACAGAAGATATACTCTCTCTCTCTCTCTCTCTCTCTCTCTCTCTCTCACACACACACACACACACACACACACTCTCTCTCTCTCTCTCTCTCTCTCACACACACACACACACACACACAGAGGCTACTAGAATCAGTGGTCTTTAAGCCATCAGAACAAAGCCAAGCAACAAGGCATCACCAAAAATAGCAATCCCAATTGAACCAACTCAGGAGAAAGCCCTACAAAACAGAAGCCTTTGCACTGTGGCAGTGTCAGGGCAAACTTGGCCTTTCAGCTGAGGGGTCACCAGCGAGGAGGCCCCGTCCTGCATCCCCACCAGGTGCTCGCCCAATGGCAATGGGAGGTGGAGCAGAGCCTCTGGTGTTGAATGCAGAGCGTGGGCAGGTTCACGTGGAAAGAAATGGACATGAAATACATACAGTCGGCTCTCATTATCTGCTAGGGTTAGGTTCTTGGAAAACCTCGTGGATGACAAATTAATGGGTACTGAATCATGGAGCCTATGGGGAAAATGGGGTTAAGATTCAGGGGACCCTCTTCACCATACATTCTATGAACTTTATGAACCTGAATCTTAACTTGAAGTCTATGGGGCTGGAACATAGCAAGGGCTCATCAACACCTCTGATGCTTCCCCCTTGGTCCTAGGTATCCCTCAATGTATTGAAGATTGCTGGCTGAAAAACAAGAGAGTTCAGAAATGGGGAGGGGATTGCATCACACACCCTTCTCCTCCACTGGTTTCTTGACTCCTTCATTGGGTTTGCCCCAACCCCAGAGCAGCCCTCAGGTAGCCTTCCGGAGACCTCTCATCACTGGCCTCTCGTCATTGCCAGGGTTCTCAAGGTTTGGTTGGAGTCCCCAAGATGGTGCCCAAGATGATAGGGCAAATCTGGAAGTGAGCACAAATGTGTCCAGTGATTCTCCATGGGTCAATCCCAATGCCCGTTTGATGTGGACATTTGACCCAATCCAGACAACTTTCTAAAAAATTGTGTATAATTGGACACAATTACCGCGACCTGTTGGCCGTATGCTATAGACATCTTTTCCTCTCCCCCCTGCACATTGCTGGTGCTACCTTTTGCTCATGAGGAGGTCACTATATCTCCTCTTCCTCCTCCCACAACCTCTCTCACCCCACCTACCTGCTCATAGCTGCGCCGAGCCCCTCTATCCCAAATCCACCACCATAGTATTTGCGGATGAGTCATAGATAACAAGATGTTCTGCCCCTCACGGATAAGCAAATTCACATATAAAGAGAACAGTCCATATGTACGTAGTTTCAGGTAGATCCATACACACATAGTGTCCCCCCCACACCATTAGGGTTGTTGATGAGTCCAAAATAAACCTGTTGCTCCATTTTTTTGCCCCTCAAAGGTTCATCTCAGGCCATCTTATGCTCACCCATTACAACTGGGCTCCATTCCAGCCTGATACCAGTTTCACCAGATAGATCATGCTATCAAACCACTTCCACCCACTCTTGAAGGGTTATAATCTTCACCCTGAGTAGCTGAAGCAGGCCAGGGACTCAAAGAAAGACTTTTCCAGACCTGCAGCTTCACACACACACACACACACACACACACACACACAATGACTGTGTGTTACACAATAAGGTTGCCCTGTAAGGCAACACTCCTGAGAGTTAGATCTGGGCTACTGCCTGCACATTTCCTATCCCATCTGATCTTGGCAGCGAAACAGAGTCGGGCCTGGTTAGTACTTGGATGGGAGACCGCCTGGGAATACCAGGTGCTGTAGGCTTATACCAGAGTCTTTCCATGCCCGATCTCATCTGATCTTGGAAGCTAAGCAGGGTCAGGCCTGGTTAGTACTTGGATGGGAGACCTCCTGGGAATACCAGGTGCTGTAGGCTTATACCATAGTCTTTCGAGACTGAATGTTGCCAACCCTGAGAGTTTCATTTTTAAAAAATTGTGCTGGTACCTGTGATTTGCAATACAAATTTGTACCAGTTAAAACGGGTGTGTGTGTGGGGGTGGTGGTGGTGGTGAATCAGTCATCAATACCATAATGACCAACCCACTAGGAGGGGCTCTGGGAGGGGAAATGAATCCAGGTAGGAAAGGGGGATTTTTCAGCTACCTGGTAAGATCTGTGCTTTGAGACGGAATATTGGGTTTCTTCAGGGGGCTTATTGCAGGGATTTAGGGCCCAATTCTACTCACTCCAAGGTTAAGTGTGGATAGGATTGCAGCCTAACAGTCCAATTCTATGCATGCCTACCCATAAGTAAATTCCATTATAGTCAATGGGGCTTACTCCCAGGTAAGTGTGCATAGGATTGCAGCCTGAGGCTCTAATCCTATCCACCTTTCCATGCCAGTCATGCCATCGGGTTGGGTGCAGGGTGACCAGACGTCATAACCGCAAAAGAGGACAAGGTACCCCAACCTATAGGACAGCCAAGAAAAATGTAGGACATGGCAAAATAAAAGCTGAAAACACTTGTAGATTGATTTAATGTGGTTGATTTAAACACTATGTTACTTATAGTTTAAAATTTAATAATATAGCATATAATTTATTAACTACAAGAAGGCTATGTGCTGCTGCAGAGGCCTACTTGCAGGGTAAAGGAGGACGTTTAAGTTCTTTTCCAGGACACAAGGCTTAAAAAGAGGACATGTCCTGGAAAAAGAGAACATCTGGTCACCCTGGTTGTGTGCTGTAACCTGTGGTGGTGGTAGGGTTAGTCATGGAGTCCTCCTCAAGGTAAGTGAACAAACATTACCTTACCTTAGGGCTGCATTGCAACTGTATTGGTGCCAGAAACTTGGATAGGATTGGGCCCTTTAACACAGTGGCTAGTATCTTGGGGAATTGGTGTGGGGGAGAGGGGGAGACAATCCACGGGGGTGACTGGAAGGTGATGGGCAGGGAATGTTCCACACTGCCCCTGTTCTTTCAAGAGGTATATTAGATGAAGGACACCCTTAACAGATTTGGTGGTTAAACAGAGAATTCTTTAAAAAAAACAAACCCTAAAGAATTTTGGGTTGCCAACTAAGAGCCCAATCCTATCCAATTTTCCAGGGCTGGTGAAACTATATCAATGGGGCTTGTGCTGCATCCTGCGGCGGGGGGACAGTCACATAGGCCTCCTCAAGGTATAGAAGCATTTGTTCCCTTGCCTTGGGGCTGCATTGCAGCTGCACTGGAGCTGGAAAGGTGAATAGGATTTGGCCCTAACTGGGGGACCGGGAGAAAGAGCCTCGGCCACTAAAGTTTTCAATATTTTTATTTTATAATGATTCAGGTTGCCAAATGCCAAGGAAAAAATTGATCTGACCAGCTCCTGTGCATTTGCTATACAGAACTCAACAGATAAAGATTGCCATGGTATAGAGATAAAACTTATCCCTTCCACGCATCCCACTTTTTTGGGTCTGGTTTAACATCTAGCCCAGGGGTGTCCAAAGTTTTTGGCAGGAGGGCCACATGGTTTCTCTGACAAAAGAAAAAAAAAAAGAACTAATTTACATTTAAAATTTGAATAAATTTACATAAGTTTACATAAATGAATATATTAAAGATGGAACTTATATGAATGAATGAAGGTCTTGCAATAGCTCAAGACCTATAAAAGGCCTTGCACAAAACAAGGCTAGCCTTTCCTTTGTTGCCGCTACTGCATCACAGACGTGAAACAGCAAGCAGTGGAGGGAGCCTTCATCCCACAGCTCACAGGAGAGATCAAACAGCTGCCCTCACGCTGAGAGCGGTTGTGTTGGGCCAGTGTGGGCTCCAACAAAACTCTAGAGGGCCAGAGTCTCATTGGAGACTGGGGGCTCCCTGAGGGCCGCATTGAGAGGCCTCGAGGGCCACAATTGGCCCCAGGGCTGGGGTTTGGGCACCCCTGATCTAGCCCAATGATGGGTTTTGATAAACTCAGGAAAGTTTGCTCATTTAGGGCCACCAATGAGGTTGGTTCATGTGGTCAATGGAATAGTGGGGGGGAGGGGTTTACCAGCCTTCACCCACCTGCTTGTGTCCATCACTCTTCCTCCTTGGATCCAAAAAAGGAAGAACAGAAGCACCTCTGATGCTCTAGCCCACCACTCTCTTCCCCTCCACATTTCTTCTTCTGCTCCTTTTCAAATCCAGGGAACAGAAGGAGGCTCTGCACTGGGTAAGTGGTAGTAGTTGGCACGCTGCTTTAAGCACCAGCGTTCTTGGGACAGCTTTTTGATGACTCCTTGGTAACACTTTAGTTGGTCTGAATCAGAGGTTGGGTCATCACCTAAGGCTAGATGACCTATTGGGTCCCTTAAGGGAAAAGAGACGCCTGAGGGGGGACATGATTGAGACATACAAAATTATGCAGGGGATGGACAGAGTGGATAGGGAGATGCTCTTTACACTCTCACACAACACCAGAACCAGGGGACATCCGCTAAAATTGAGTGTTGGGCGGGTTAGGACAGACAAAAGAAAATATTTCTTTACTCAGTGTGTGGTCGGTCTGTGGAACTCCTTGCCACAGGATGTGGTGCTGGCGTCTAGCCTAGATGCCTTTAAAAGGGGACTGGACAAGTTTCTGGAGGAAAAATCCATTACGGGGTACAAGCCATGATGTGTATGCGGAACTTCCTGATTTTAGAAATGGGCTATGTCAGAATGCCAGATGCAGGGGAGGGCACCAGGATGCAGGTCTCTTGTTATCTGGTGTGCTCCCTGGGGCATTTGGTGGGCCGCTGTGTGATACAGGAAGCTGGACTAGATGGGCCTGTGGCCTGATCCAGTGGGGCTGTTCTTATGTTCTTAACTACAATTCCCAGGAGACCTTGCAGGTCCATTGTTATCTGGTGTGCTCCCTGGGGCATTTGGTGGGCCGCTGTGAAATACAGGAAGCTGGACTAGATGGGCCTATGGCCTGATCCAGTGGGGCTGTTCTTATGTTCTTAACTACAATTCCCAGGAAGCCTTGCAGGTCTCTTGTTATCTGGTGTGTTCCCTGCGCATTTGGTGGGCCGCTGTGAGATACAGGAAGCTGGACTAGATGGGCCTATGGCCTGATCCAGTGGGGCTGTTCTTATGTTCTTAACTACAATTCCCAGGAAGCCTTGCAGGTCTCTTGTTATCTGGTGTGTTCCCTGCGCATTTGGTGGGCCGCTGTGAGATACAGGAAGCTGGACTAGATGGGCCTATGGCCTGATCCAGTGGGGCTGTTCTTATGTTCTTATTGGGCTGCTGGGGGTGACGTGAGAAACGTCCCCTCACAGAGCTTCTCAGCCTTGCTCCTCCCCGGTTGCCTGGCTCTTCTCCCTGCTGTCCGTTCCTTTCCCCCGGCTGCTGTCGCCTTCCAGGGGCGGTTTGCAGAGGCTTTCGCCTGGCAGCTGGGGCGATGGCTTGAGTGCCCACCAACAACGTTCTGCATGCCCTCTGTGGCACGCGTGCCATAGGTTAGCCATCACTGCTCTAGGGCAACTGCCTTTCCCACTGAAGCTTTATTGCATGTCCTGCTGTCTTTTGAGGCTAGGATCATGGTGATATGTAGACGTGCCTTCTTGGTGGTGGCCACTACCCCGTGGAGCACTCTGGCATTTAGCGTACACCTATGCTGGCCTTCCAGCACCAGTGCAGGCCCCCAGACCAGGTAAGTTCAAGCTGGCCTTTCCAGGCCAGCGTGGGGGTCTGGGCGGGCGTAGGAAGGGCAGGGAGAAGGCATTCGGGACAGGGGGATGGTGGGCAACAGCCAATGGATGGGTGGTGGGAGAAAGGGGCGCAGGTCCAGGATCCAGCACTTATGCTGGATCCTATCCCCAATCCCAGGCAACCCGTGGCAGCTACGGGCTGCTCGGATCTGCACCACCTCTTTACGTAGCCCCATTGGGGCTGCAGTAGTTCTGCATGGGGTAAGGTGAAGCGATGCCCTGGGCTGAGCTGCAGGCAGCCCCAGACTTATATAGGGCAGGCCTCCCCATTCCAGTGCAGGTTAGGATTGCGCTCAGTTAATTGACTGATTGATTTGATTTTGATGCACGGGGGAGTGTTAAGAATGTTCCCGCTTGATGATGTCACTTTCAGCCATGACATCATCTCCTAGTTGATGACGTCACTTCCGGTGGGTCCCGACAGATTGTCATTCTAAAAAGTGGGTCCCGGCGCTAAAAAATTTGAGACCTAAGCAGGACCAAAGTGGGGGATTAATTTTTAAATATAGATCAGTGAATGTCCTACCCCTGTTCCAGTTAAGGATGGGAACGGAGTGTTTGAAATGAGGGAACTTTTCTAATGGGAAGGCCCTCTTCTCCCACCAGTCGCTCCCCTGGCCTGGCTGAGCGTCTATTATTTGCACACAGGTTGTTGGATTAGCTTTACTTTCTTCAGGAGATGATGCCTACTCCTGGAGTCAAAAGACCATGAAATTTAATTTTATGCCTATTTGACGAGGCTTGATTTAGTCTCCAAATCAACGTTGAAGATAAGAGTCCTCGGTCAACGTGAGCTGGGTGGTTTGGCAGCTGTGGCTGCTGACCTAATAGGGGGATCGGCAGGAATAACACTCAAAAATCCCCCAGGAAGTCGACCATTAAGGTGAGCCCTATCTCCCATCCTTGCCGGCTCCTTGTCTACGGTGTTCTCTGGTTGCTGGGCACTAAAGCAAACCAGAGTTTTGTTTACCGAGTCTACGATTACAATACAGGCACCAAATATTTGCCTGTCACCAGTCTTGCAGCGCCACTATAAATACTTCAGCCCCAGGTGGAAGGGCTGAGATGGCAGAGAAGAAGTGGGGGGTCCAAGCTGCAGTGGTCAGGTAAGCAGGGTGGACTGCTAAGGGGGGGGCCTTGTGGGGTGGGGTGAACGAAAGGGACTCATTTTCAGGTCCGGGAGCTCCGGCTAAGAGTCATTTGATCGGTTGCATGGGACTGGTGAATGAACCTCCAGCAGAAAGCAGTGGAAGAATCTGGGGTAGTGGGGGAGGGGGAGAGGGGAGGACCACTGCAGCTGGAGAATGGATGCCATAGTGGAATGCTTCCCCCTTAGCCAAAGTTGTAAACCAGCACATCAGGTAGAAATTCTTGCCCAAGTTGCACCTTGCGGCACTAATTTTTTGTCTTGTGGGGAGTTTTTGTTTTATGTTCTGAAACACTTTCCTTTCCCCACCCCATCAGACTGGAGTGGCACAATCCCTTCTCCCTGCTCAGGATTCAACTGCCCCATTCTGTTGCTTGAATAGACCACCCCCTAAGAGAAGGATGTCAAGGCGGGGGGAGGACACAGAAATCTGGACTGTGCCACTACGAACCGCAGGTGTGGAAGGCAGGCATCACAATTTTGACTGTGTCTCCCACATAAAAGACTCCCTGCATATAGTAATCTAGCATCTGAGGGAGGAGTTAGCATAACCTCATCTGCTAGTTTTCTACAAGCAGGGAAGTTTGCATGTAGCGCTCAAAAGTAAGACACATCTGAAGTTTGAAGCGATACGATGTGAAATTCCACTGCTTAATGTTACATTAACCATGTAACACTGTAATTTGGGGGGCGGGGGTGCAGAATGCGTGGGGCTGTGATTTGGATCAGGGCCATGGTTTTGAGTCTGTGCTGCTTTGCCCCCCAAAGTCATGCCCCCCAGTGACTAATTAACCTTTAAAAACACTTTCTGCTTCAATGGCACTTAAGTCAAATAGCTGCTTCAGGGGCACAATAACCTCTCTCTCCACGCCCTGTTTCACAGCCTTGCGTGGCTGCTACACGACATGCTACGAAGCCCAATCTACCCATTTCACAGAGTGAGATGGTAAACTCAGGTGGCAGAATTCTGGACTGTTCCACTTCAGACTGGCGGGGGGGGAGCCATATTTTTGAATCCTTCTCATGCAAAAAATAAAATACATGTTGTAAACCAGCAAAATGGGGCTAAAGTTGTCCTCCAAAGTGCTTATTTACTACTACATACAGTGAGGGGCTTTTTTGCACACAAAAGCTTACTAAGATAGGATTCCTCACCTACAGTCTAAGGTGGAACAGTCCAGAATTCTACCACTTCACTCCGCTTAGTGTGTAAACGGAATCCTAATTAAAGATAATTGGAGCTGTTCTGTTCATGAAACAAGAAACAGCAACCATCCTCCATAGAGAATCAGTGTGTGACATAGTCAAGATTGGCTCACCCATGTGGTCAGCTGAGACAATCGCATCAGGAATCACCCCCTTCCCCATTCTCCTTTGTTTCTTTGGTGTCCATCGAGACCAGTAGTTCTCCAACTTTTTAACACCACCTTATAGAATAACTTTTTAACATGCACTATATAGAATAACAAACTGTCAGGACCCCTCAGAAGTGATGTCATCAACCTGGAAGTGATGTCACGGCCAAAAGTGACTTCACAGAGTAGGAAAATTTTAACACCCTGTACAACAAAATCAAATCAAATTAAGAGTGCAATCCTGACCAACCTTCCAGCACTTACATAGCTGTGCCAGTGGGGGCATGTACTGCATCCTGCAGTTGGGGGGCACACATGGAGGCCTCCTCAAAGTAAGGGAATGTTTGTTCCCTTAACTCAGAGCTGCATTGCCTTTATGGCGGTACTGGAAAGTGGGTTAGGATTGCGCCCTAAGTAAATTAGAAGTTAATAAGTATACATTTAAACATAGATTTAAAATAAACCCTCCCAAGCAGTTGCTGATCTGTTTTAAAAAAAAATTCCCCAAACATCCTAAGGGCTGCAATCCTATCCACACTTACTTGGGAGCAAGCCCCATTAACTACCATTGTTAAAAACATAGACATAGTAGCCTGTTAAAATTACAAATCTATAACATTTCCCCAAATGTGGTCACCTACCATGATAGCCTCAAGTCTCATATCTTAAAAATAAAGTACATGTTGAAATGAAATGAATGGGGACCCACTGAAAATTGACTCACAACCCACCTAATGGGTCCCGACCCATAGTTTGAGAAATGATGATCTAGACCAGGGGTGTCCAAAGTTTTTGGCAAGAGGGCCACATGGTCTCTCTGACACTGTGTTGGGGGCCAGGGAAAAAAAAAGAATTAATTTACATTTAAAATTTGAATAAATTTACATAAGTTTACATAAATGAATATATTAAAGATGAACTTATACGAAGGAATGAAGGTCTTGCAATAGCTCAAGGCCTATAAAGGGCCTTGCACAAAGCAAGGCCAGCCTTTCTTTTGCTGCCACTACTGCATCACAGATGTGAAACAGCAAGCAGTGGAGGAAGCCCTCATCCCACAGCTCACAGGACAGGTCAAACAGTCGCCCTCACGCTGAGAGCAGTTGCATTGGGCCAGTGCGGGCTACAACAACTTTTTGGAGGACCAGAGGCTCATTGGAGAGTGGGGGCTGCATTGAGAGGCCTCAAGGGCCACAAGTGGCCCCAGGGCCGGGGTTTGGGTACCCCTGATCTAGACTGTACACTCCTTGGGGAAAGTGCTTGGAACAAATGGTCCTGTATCAAGAATAATCCATTCTGCATTCTATCCTTAGCCACTGATGCTTTGCTTTCCTGATCGCTTAGACTAAACCACCTGTACAGCGAGGAATAAGATGGCAGCCGGGGGCGTAATACAGAGCCTGGGCAAATTCCAGCTGCCCATGGTGTTCCAGCACTCGTTCCTACCACCCACTGGTGGCCAGGAGATGCTTTACCAAGACTTATCTGAAGAGGAAGGGATGGAGGAGGAGGATGAAGAGGAAGAAGAAAGGGAAGGCAGGGAGGTGGGAGACACTTCCGCAGGCCACAGCCCTGCCAGAGGGGAGCAGGCTAGCCCTACCGACGCCAGCCCAAGCGAGGCCGAAACGACCCTGCGGCTGCTCCAGTTTGCGGAGCGCATCAGCGACGACATCCAGAGATATTTTGGCAGGAAGAGCAAAGAGGAAAATACGGACTCTTGCAATATCTACGAGGACATTCGCTCCCCTCCACTTTCGGGGCGGGTGTTGTACTACACAGACCTGGTCAGGATTTCTCAGAGCGGGGAGCTGGAGGAAGAAGACGACATCTCTGACCCGCTGAAGCCCCTGGTGCAACCAGACCAACAGCTGGGCCATCCTCTCTGCAGCAAAGAGGGGGCCGACAAGCTGGGACCCCTGGCTGAGCTCTTTGAATATGGCCTCTGTAGGTACCTCAAGGAACAGGCCCCCCCTGACAGCAGGAAGCTGAGGCTGGAGAGGAAGTACGCCCATGTCACCCCCATGCATGTCAGGAAGTTGCCCCTGTCTTTTTGGAAGGAGCCATCCCCCAGCCCCATGTGTGCACTCAATAGCAACCCCCCTGATTTTAGTGACCTTCTGGCCAACTGGACTTCTGAAACCGGCCAGGAGGAACTGAACACCAGCCGGGAGCTGACAAGTGAGATGAACAGGCAGGTGGTGGACACAGACCATTTTGTTGGCCTATGAGGGTTTAGTGGGGCTGTAACACTCTTCTCCTTCCCACACTGGTCCTGCAACCTTCTCTATTGGGCATCTGGGGTATTCTCTCTTCTCCCCCTTGAAGGGTTGCCTGTTTGTTCCAAATCTTCCCATTTCTCCAGCTTTTGCTTTCTGTTCAGGTGGATAGGGGGATGCAAAGGTTAATCTCAGGCTGCTGAACCCCCTCCCTAGTTTTCTGATGGCCCTGCCCCTTCTGGGACGGACCCCACATTTTTTTTAGTCCTGAGCTCCATCCTAGTGGTGAATTCCTTCATCCATTTTTCAGGTTGGTTGGCAACCTTCAGTCCTGAAAGACTATGGTGTAAGCCTACAGCACCCGGTATTCCCAGGCGGTCTCCCATCCAAGTACTAACCAGGCCTGACCCTGCTTAGCTTCCGAGATCAGACAAGATCGGGAGATAGTGTTCAGTATAGGGAAATGGTTGGCAACCTTCAGTCTCGAAAGACTATGGTACAAGCCTACAGCACCCGGTATTCCCAGGCGGTCTCCCATCCAAGTACTAACCAGGCCTGACCCTGCTTAGCTTCTGACATCAGACGAGATTGGGCATGTGCAGGCTAACAGTTGCTGCCATCCATTTTTCAAGGGTTGGCAGTTTTGTGACACCACCAGGCTCCAGCTCAGAAATCTCAGGTTTGGGGAATGCACCTGCCCTGACAAGCCTACCTCTTTGCTTAACTTGTATATCTGTAAATAAAGATGATTAAAACCACCACCTTAATCCGGGCCTCTTCTTTTACAAGGGCACTGATTGTGTAAGTCTCCTGTTGATTGAGGTAGGACTGCCAACTCTTAATCAAAAGTTAGAGGACCTGAATGCTGTTCTTGGGGGAGTCAAAGCGACTCTGACCCTTCAGTTGGGACTGCGAAGAGGTGTGGGGATACCTCCTAGGAGGCAATGATTTTTGGTGGAAGTGGCTTGGGGAGGTTTGGAGATGGAAGCCAGTGGCCTGGGGGTGAAGGATGCGCTGCGACTCCATCATCCACCCTTCTCACAAATATTGTAGAATGTGATAGAACAAAGCAGGTAAAGGCACGAAACAGAGCTGTTGTGTTTCTCAGATACAGCGTAGGAAGGGCTTGGAAGACTCCACAGTGTGCTGTGAATTTGGGATCCCAGAGGAGATCATTTTCCCCCTATGTCCGGGAGAAAGAGCCCTGGATCTGTAGCTTCGAAAGGCAGGTGATATCAGGAAGGGTGTGTTTGTGTAGGGGAAATGGAGTCATGATTGGAATGCCTGGAAGCAAACCCAGGACCGGCCCAATCAGCAAAGCCATTTGTCTTCTGCTGAGCAAACCTCTTGTCTCTGCAGAAAAGGCTCCTTATCTTCAGGTCAGCGTTCCTATCTCTTCCCGCCCCCCCCTTTACAGGTCAAAATATATCCTTGACAGATGTGGTCCCCTTTGCTAGGGAAGAAGAACCATAAGTCTTTTAAATCTTCTAAGAACCCATCATGTTCTACTCCAGGGACAGTTTCATTGATTCTTTTCAAATGTTCTTAACTACAGCGGGTAGAAAGTCACGGGTAGAAGGTCACCTCCTGCAGACCTGGTATTTTGCAACTAGCTCCATGTCCCTGAGCCACCATCTTGTGGGTGGCTCTGCCACCCTAAGTACCCCATTGCAAATGGGCTCTGTGATCTAAATGAGGTACAGCCCTGTGGCCTTGGTAGAGCCCCAAGGTAGAGCCCCGGTGCCCAGACAGGACCTTGAACAGCTCCAAGGGGACACACAAGGCTGTAGAAGGATGCTGCAAGCAGAAGGGTTCAGATGTTGCTCCAGCAAAGATCTGGAGCTCACGGAAAAGTTTTATGCATTTGGGTAGGTTGGCTCTGCTCCTCCTTTGTGTGGAGCCTCTGGCCTTAAAGGATCATTGTCCAACTTCATAAGTATGGGACCATCACCATATCTCGCAGCGGGGAGTTCCACAAGTCATTATGGAGTACTCCCCTTTGTCTCCCCTGAACAACTGTCAGTGTATTTTACTGGGGGACATCCCTGTCCCTTACAACAAGTGGGGGAAAACCTCTACCTATCCACTGTCCATTGGAACAGACTTTCTGAATGGCCTCCTCCAACTCTTTCAGGAGAAACAGGGACATGCAAAGCTCATCGCTGCCCTCTTGTGGTGACATAGGGGCATAGAAAGGTTCACAAACTTGGGCTGCAATCCTAACCACACTTTCCTGAGAGTAAACCCCATTGAACAAAATAGGACTTACTTTTTTGTGTGTGTTTTCTTTTCTTTTCTTTTATTTAATTTAAGATATGGGTACAGGAAAAATCAGAAATGCATATGTTAAAGGTAATACCCTAAAAATTAGAAGGGCTTTTTCTATGGCCCGTTGCAACTCTATTCCATCCGCTGTTCTTTGGGGTAGATTTCAAGGTATTCCTCTTCAGGAAAGAATCTGTCCTTGCCCCCAGCGAGTTGCAGAAACGTTAGATCACCTCCTTTTTCATTGCCCGCTCCATAGTGTGGCTAGGGGAAAATGCTTAGTTCTCCAATCTTATCTTAACTCCTCTTTTGAGGTCTCTGTTATATTGCAATCTTTATTAGCCTCCACTGACCCTAACATCATTTTCCAGATAGCTACATTTATTTCACAAATAGTGGCGTCCAACTTGAAGTGTGTCCCTACTTCCTGAAGTCCGTGCTTTATAATTGTCAGTTTTAGTTTGGTATGTTATGGTTCTCTAGTCAGCTCTTTCAAGTTTTGTTTTGTTTTTTTCTTGTATATGTAAGTGTGTATGTATTGTAACTGTATGCCAATAAAGGTACTGAATGAATGAAGGTAATACAAAGGGAAAAACACTAGGGAATCGCAGAACTGTAGCTAATACTATTTTGCTTCTATAACTATCATCACTTAAATAGCTCATTATCGTTTATCCAACCACTCATATAGCAGGTTCCATAACTGCTGCATTCTCTCCATCCCGCCATCGCTCAGTCTTTCCGTCAAAACATCTATTTCAATAATTTCCATACAATTTCTTGATCCACATCTCTATAATGGGAATTTCTGAATTCTTCCACATCTTGGCATAAATTAATCTTGCTGCAATAATTACATATAACAAAATATGTCTGAAATCATTATTATAGCTTTCAGGGAAAATGTTCAATAGAAACAATTCTGGTTCGAAGGGTATAACACAATTAAAAATAGTTTGGATATTTCTATGTATTTTCCCCCAAAATTCTTTTGCCTTAGGACAAAGCCACCACATGTGATAAAAAGATCCTTTCGCCTCCTTACATTTCCAACATTTGTTACATATACCGGGATACATTTTTGCCAACCTATCTGGAGACAGGTACAACAAAATAGGACTTACTTTTGAGTAGGCCTGGTTAGGCTTGTGCCCTTGGTTATCTCAGCTTTTGTTCAAGAAGCTGCTCTAAGGATGTGCAGCAAAACCACACCTTAAAGTTTTTTTCCTGGCTGCAGGGGAGCAGGTGCATGTTTAAAAACTTACTCAGTAAGTCCTAAACTAACACGGCAGAAAAAAGTTTAGTTGGCATCCTTCAATCTTGGAAGACTATGGTGTCACGCTCTGAATGGTGGTTCTGGAACACAGTGTCCTCTCCAGTGCGCGAAGCCTGGGTAAAGTAGGTGTGGAGGATAGGCTGTTACCCATGCAGCAAATCCTCCCTCTCCACGTCGCTGAAATGGTCCAATGGAAAGGCAGAGGCCAATATGGTTGGTTCCAGCGGCGTCGCAGGAGTTGCCAGAACGTGACTGTGTTCAGCCATGAACTGCCTTGCATCCCATGGCTCAGGTCTCTCTTCTCCAAGGATCAAAACAGACACGACATCATTTTTCTTCTTATACAATTACTTCAATTACTTCAATTACAATTAATTCAATTACAATTATGCAATCCTATCCACACTTATCTGGGAGTAAGCCCCATTGACTCTAATGTGACTTACTTCTGAGTAGACATGCATAGAATTGGGCTCTTACTTACATAGGAAGCTGCTATACTGAGTGAGGCCTTTTCTGAATTCTCACGGGTTAAAAAACTGTCCTGAGGGACCCAGGTGAGTCTCTCATTGGCACTGCCTTATCAACAAGGTGAAAGTCATGCCCATTAGCAACCTAAGTTTATAGCAACCCTGGCTGTGAAAGAACCTGGCTGGGAAATACAGTACCTCTCTGGTCTGGGCACCTTCGTTTCCTCTCTGGACACCTGCACTACAGCTGAGAGCAAACAACTTCCCCAGGCCTCCGCTACCACCCCAGAGACCGCATGGACTTCACAAATGCCCCTGAGAACAGCAGCGTCAGCGCCTTCCGAGAGCAGGTGCAACGTCTCACCAATGAAAATGTAAGAGTCAAATTATTCAGCCCATCTTTGGTTGCAGTCGTGGTCACCAAGGCCAGTGAAAATAAGGACTGCAGGAGTGTGGTGTAATGGTTAGTGTGGCAGAGTGGCTAAGTAATGGGACAGTGACGCTGTACTTTCTTGGTTCAGATCTTTTGTCTCTGCTCTACTCATCTGAAGGCCTTAAATGAGGCTCTCTCTCTCTCTCTCTCTCTCTCTCTCTCTCTCTCTCTCTGAGCCTCAATCTTCCCCATCTGCAATATGGGCATAAAATACTTTCTTACCTTACAAGGTGGTTTGTAAGGACTACATCAAGACCGTGCTTTGCACACTAAGGAAATGTTATGCGCCTGGTAAGAGTAATCTGGCCTTAGGTTTCCACCATACACATCCTTTCCCAAGCGTAGTGTCTTGAATTCAGGCACCCTCCTTCCAAGCCCAATGTCCACGGATGTCTTTTTCCTATTGCCCTCTTCACCCCAAAGTGGCACTTCAGCTTCCTGCCACGGCAGAACATACCGGAAGGGAGCCTGTCACCTCTGATTTTGCATCGTCGCCGTCATTTATGTTCCCCTCCCCAGGTTCAGCTGCAAGACCGAAATGAACGGCTCTACGCCAAGCTTGGAGAGCTGCAGGAGAAAATGGGGCAGTTGGCTGGCTCAAAGACCAATCTGTCTTCCAGGCTGGTCCGCAGTGAAGAAGAGAAACTCAAGGTGAGGGGGGCAAGCATTTGGACAAGCTCCTTTCATGCGTGTGTGGGGGGGGAGGGCGGAGGAGAAAATCATAGCTCCCCCCCAAGCATTTAAACACATCATGTACAATATCTCAGACAGACCACCCTGTAAGGTAGGCCAGGCTTTCTCTGTTGCTTGTATACTGTCGTTTTACATCATTGTATGACATTTTGGATTTATTTTATACTCTTGTTAGCAATGCTTTGGCAGCTGACTTGTGAGGTTTATTGCCCCCCCAAAATATAAAAAAAATACTAGGAAAGCAACTCACAGAAAAGTAAATTTAGGTCTTTCCTGGGATATAACAACACCAATAGTGCTAGAAGAACTCATCCTGGTTTCAAGAACCTGAACTATCATGCCCCTTAACAACTTCCCTCTACCAGGGACATCTCAGTTGTGTGGTTCCAGCCAACCCCCCCCTCTCGTTTTGCCTCTGAACAGTGGTGTCACTAGGGTTGGCATCACCCAGTGCGGGAGGCCAGAGTGTCACCCCCATGATGGAGGGGTTAGTTGCAAGCTAGGTGATGTTGGGGAGGGATATAAGTGGGGATTTGCCTCCATTCTCAGGCTAATTTGTCCTACAGGTCCAAGTGAGTAGGGACAGTGGTATCACTAAGGTCACCTGGTGCGGGAGGCTAGCGCATCACCCCTGTGATCGACCTCCTCCAATGCAGCAGGCAGAGAACACCCTGGGCAGTCGGCCCTCCTCAGAGCTCAGACAGCAATGGGCATGAGAATTGTCCGGTATACAAGGGTGTACCGATTTCCCCTTGCGCAGTGCCAAGGTGGAGGGTGTAGCCTTTGAGCGGAACAAGAGAAAGCTCACTGTGCCCGCTTCCTCTTAGATTTCCAAGGACCTCGTTGATGTCCAGATTGACTCCAATAAAATGAGGGAGCAACACGAAGCGGAAAATTTTGAGCTGAAATGTATGGTAAGCCTGCTTTGGGGCAAGGACTGTTTCCAATTTTCATGCTTCTCCTGATACGGTTGGCAACCTTCAGTCTTGAAAGACTATGGTATAAAGCCTACAGCACCCGGCATTCCCAGGCGGTCTCCCATCCAAGTACTAACCAGGCCTGACCCTGCTTAGCTTCCCAGATCAGACGAGATTGGGAGATAGTGTTCAGTATAGGGAGATGGTTGGCAACCTTCAGTCTCGAAAGGCTATGGTATAAAGCCTACAGCACCCGGTATTCCCAGGCGGTCTCCCATCCAAGTACTAACCAGGCCTGACCCTGCTTAGCTTAGAGATCAGATGAGATTGGGAGATAGTGTTCAGTATAGGGAGATGGTTGGCAACCTTCAGTCTGGAAAGACTATGGTATAAGCCTACAGCACCCGGTATTCCCAGGCGGTCTCCCATCCAAGTACTAACCAGGCCTGACCCTGCTTAGCTTCCCAGATCAGACGAGATTGGGAGATAGTGTTCAGTATAGGGAGATGGTTGGCAACCTTCAGTCTCGAAAGGCTATGGTATAAGCCTATACAGCACCCGGTATTCCCAGGCGGTCTCCCATCCAAGTACTAACCAGGCCTGACCCTGCTTAGCTTAGAGATCAGATGAGATCGGGAGATAGTGTTCAGTATAGGGAGATGGTTGGCAACCTTCAGTCTCAAAAGGCTATGGTATAAGCCTATACAGCACCCGGTATTCCCAGGCGGTCTCCCATCCAAGTACTAACCAGGTCTGACCCTGCTTAGCTTCTGAGATCAGACGAGATCGGGAGATAGTGTTCAGTATAGGGAGATGGTTGGCAACCTTCAGTCTCGAAAGGCTATGGTATAAGCCTACAGCACCCGGTATTCCCAGGCGGTCTCCCATCCAAGTACTAACCAGGCCTGACCCTGCTTAGCTTCCAAGATCAGACAAGATTGGGCATGTGCAGAGTAAACTTCCTTATACTGGGTCAGTGCCAGGCAGCCCAGTCCTAACCAGTGCTGGCGCAGTGGGGCCACCTGGCCTATGCTGTATCCAGAACTGAAACTGGGCTGACTGGAGGTCTCCTTGCAGTAAGGGAACATATGTTCCCTTACCCTGTGTATGATAGCTGCACGACACCATCAATGTTCATGGCGTTTCACAACAGAAAAAAGAGAGGGGTCCCTTCCTGCACAAACTCAAAATAGACCCAAGAGATGACTGAGGAAGGGGAGGGAGGCATAAGAGCCTGGGGAACACCTGAATATGGAAGATACCAGCTCACATGAACCTGCCATAAAACAGTTTTGTGCCCCCGTGGCAGAAGGTAGGCTGGTGCATGGATGTGTGCCAGCCACTGAGGGCCAAATCTGGCCTCCCTAGTGCCAGCACCTGGTAAGTTTGTACTGGCCTACCTCAGCTGGCACGAGAGTCTGGGGAGGGCTGGGGGAGGGCAGCCTGGAGGCGTTCCGGGGCAGGGGGAAGGCAGGAGGTGGGTGGGCTGGGCCAGGAAGGGGGTGGAGCTAGGGTGTATGCACTGCTGAAACAGAGACGCCTGCGTTGGCTCGGTCATGTTGTGAGAATGGATGATGGCCGGATCCCAAAGCATCTCCTCTATGGAGAACTCGTGCAAGGAAAGCGCCCTACAGGTAGACCACAGCTGCGATACAATGACATCTGCAAGAGGGATCTGGAGGCCTTAGGAGTGGACCTCAACAAGTGGGAAACCCTGGCCTCAGAGCAGCCCGCTTGGAGGCAGGCTGTGCAGCATGGCCTTTCCCAGTTTGAAGAGACACTTGGCCAACAGTCTGAGGCAAAGAGGCAAAGAAGGAAGGCCCATAGCCAGGGAGACAGACCAGGGACAGACTGCACTTGCTCCCGGTGTGGAAGGGATTGTCACTCCCAAATCGGCCTTTTCAGCCACACTAGACGCTGTTCCAGAACCACCATTCAGAGCGCGATACCAGAGTCTTTTGAGACTGAAGGTTGCCAACAATAGGTGGGATCCTAACCGCCCTCCTGGGTAGCCTGGCGTAATGCCGGTCTGCTCGGATCTGCCCCACCTCTTTAAGTGGCACAGATCCAAGCAGCCCCATTTGGTCTACTGCCACGTTACTCGGGGTAAGGGGAATAGATTCCCTTTGCCCCGGGTTGCACCACAGCCAGCCCCAATCCTGCACTGGATATAGCACAGGATAGGGTTGAGCTGGCCCTAAAGCAGCTATGCCGTATCTCCAAAACTAGACACGACAGGGCGAAACCGATGCAATTTATGGAATCAACACCCCAAATTCATACAAAACCACCATAAATTTTTTTTTAAAAAGGTTTTCCGACCCTCAATTTCACAGGCCTGTGATCTTTTAAAACAGTGGTCTCCAAACATTTTGGCCAGAGGGCTGCATCAAATATCTGGCATGGTGTTGAGGGCCGGAAAAATAATTTAAATATGAAATTTAAATAAATAAATTTGAGCTGGAACTTAGATGAGTGAATAAATGAACGAATGGGCTCATTCATTCAAACTCTCTGGCCCTCAGAACACCCTCCAGACACAATCAGAGCTTGTGATTGCTCTGGTCCAAACAGTTCTGGTCATGTTCAGTTGAGTGGGCCAGAGGTTTGCAGGGGACAAGAGTTTGACTGTGAGCCGGATAGAGGCTTGCCACGGGCTGCATCTGGTCCCCAGGCCAGGGTTTGGAGACCCCTGTTTTAAAATATCACCTCTTTTTGTAAGACTTTCCGCTCCCTGAATTTTCTGTTCCCAGATTCTGGCCTTGGAAAATCGCATTCTGGAAGTTGAGCTCCATGACGAGAGGGTAACTGGGGAGCGCGATGCCCTTCGAGATCGCCTGCATGCCCTGGAGACCAATCACAAGGAGCTGGCGGACGAGTACCTTGTCTTGAAAAGCAACTATCTTGCCTTGGGCAAGGAACACGAACAGGAGGTGCCAACTGTTCACATTCTAAGTATCTTGCTGTATTGAGTCTGCTGCTAAAGCCGAGGGTTGCCTCGTCGGCTTTTGACATCCGGGCCAGTTGCCAGATTTTGGGGGCAATCCCATACCCAAGTGGCACAAGCAGTGTCATAGTTGCACCACCATTTCCCCACCAAAATGCATATGCGCACACATTTTTTTGGCACATTTAATACGTGGACCCCCAAGTGCTCATCCATGGAGGGGCTTCTGTGTACCCAGCGAGAAGGTCCCACTTTGCAGACATTGGGGGTTGGCAGTGGAGATGGCAGGCGTGGTCCTACCTCCCCAACACATTCAGTAGACCAGCCAAAGTACCACTTGTGGGGTGAGGTGGCAGGGCAGAGAGCCCAGAATCTTGCCCCTCACCCCTGCAGTTGTATGGCCAGAGGCCAGTCTTCCTGCATCCAGATCAGGCAGGTGCTGCTATAGGGTCTCAGAGTATTATAGGGAGGGGGCTTCTCTCACCCTGGCCCTTTCCCAGCCATGCAGGCTGAGTTGCCTTCCTGAAGGGTCCTGTGCCCTAGACCTCAAGATCACTAACCTCAACCCCGCTCCGCTTTCCCCAGTCTGGAGCCAGCCACCTCCTCCTCACAAACCTGCTCTTTGATTTGCCTTGCTGGCCTCATCAGGCTCCATGGACTGCCTCACCCACCTGCTCCCCTTCCTAGGCTGTCCTGGTCATGCCTATAGCCCACCATCCTTGCCTAGGCTCAGGAGCCCCATTGCCAGACCTCCCAGGACTGAAACCAGCCCATTTGCGGTGGGAGTCAGTTCCCAGTAAGTCCAGGGGCTGAACAACTTGAAAACGGTCTCTTGTTAGCTGATGTGCTCCCTGGGGCATTTGGTGGGCCACTGTGAGATACAGGAAGCTGGACTAGATGAGCCTATGGCCTGATCCAGTGGGGCTGTTCTTATGTTCTTAACTACAATTCCCAGGAAGCCTTGCAGGTCTCTTGTTATCAGGTGTGCTCCCTGGGGCATTTGGTGGGCCGCTGTGAGATACAGGAAGCTGGACTAGATGGGCCTATGGCCTGATCCAGTGGGGCTGTTCTTATGTTCCTAACTACAATTCCCAGGAGGCCTTGCAGGTCTCCTGTTATCTGGTGTGCTCCCTGGGCATTTGGTGGGCCGCTGTGAGATACGGGAAGCTGGACTAGATGGGCCTATGACCTGAGCCAGTGGGGCTGTTCTTATGGTGGTCTTTGGAAGCTGAAGTTCCTGCATTCACGTCACAGTCACTGTTCAGTCTGAGCTGAGTGAACAGTTCCACCCTGTCTGATCCCGGTAAACCGGATCCTTCCCCTGTTTTGCTCTGCAGGTCGCTAACAATGAAGAATTGAGCCGAGAATTACTAAACCTGGTAAACACCAAGAGTTCCTTTCCCCATGCCCAGAGTAACAACCCCAAGTCTCAAAGCCAAGCAAATGAGCCTTCCGCCGAGGTGGAACGAATTCGTGCTTTGGTGCACCATCTCTCTGCCTGCAAAGTGAAGGTATGAATCTTTAGATCTGAAAACTCAAAAATATATACATTGGTACTGTATCATTTTCAGTGCCATGGGTCCCCCCCCCAAAGAATCCTGGGAAGTATCATTTGGTGAAGGTGCCCCTGGGATCCGATAGAGATCCCTAGGCCCCTTTCTCCCGCAAAAAGTTCCCATTGTTCCCTATGACACGGGAGTAACTGTTACACCAGTTCCTCAGTCTATAGAGCAGCCATTTTCAACCACTGTGTTGTGGCACACTGGTGTGCCACGAACGGTTCCTGGGTGTGCCACGGGAATTTGGGGAAGGGTCATTTCTTAGTAGGGCCATTGGGGGATATGAGTCCCTCCTTCATAGCACAGTGTCAATTGTCCAAAAACAGATGGTGTGCCTTGACCATTTTAATGCCTTCTCAATGTGCCTTGAGATTAAAAAGGTTGAAAATCACTGCTAGAGAGTAAGTCAGTGTTTCTCAAACTGTGGGTCGGGACCCACTAGATGGGTCATGAGCTAATTTCTGGCGGATCCCCATTCATTTCAATATTTTATTTTAAATATATTAGACTCGATGCTACCATGGTATGTGACTGCATCTGTCCTTTTAACAGGCTTCTATGTATATGTTCTTAACAATGATAGTCAAAGGGGCTTACTCCTGTGGATAGGATTGCAGCCTAGCTTGCTTGCTTGATGATGTCACTTCCAAGCATTACATCACTTCCGGTGGGTCCCCACAAACTGTCCTTCTAAAAAGTGGGTCCCAGTGCTAAAAAGTTTGAGAACCACTGGTGTAGATAATACTAATTATGCAGAAATCTATCTCCCACTAATGATCAGAATTATAATGGATGTTGTCTTCCGTGTCTTCCTGCCACTAGCCAGAAGATGTGGTCGCTTCAGAACATGAGCGCCGGAAACTGGAAAGAAGTGTGAGTGTGTTCTATTTGCGTAGCACCCCATGCACCCTGGGATATTTTGGTGCCTGTGGGCGGAAATCAAAATGGCACCCTTTTTTTGTCATGATGACCCCAGCCTCAGGAAATGATCAGGCAACTGTTACCCTGCACATGCCTGATCTCGTCTGATCTGGGAAGCTAAGGAGGGTCAGGCCTGGTTAGTACTTGGATGGGAGACCGCCTGGGAATACCAGGTGCTGTAGGCTTATACCATAGTCTTTCCATGCCCGATCTCATCTGATCTCGGAAGCTAAGCAGGGTCAGGCCTGGTTAGTACTTGGATGGGAGACCGCCTGGGAATACCAGGTGCTGTAGGCTTATACCATAGTCTTTCCATGCCCGATCTCATCTGATCTCGGAAGCTAAGCAGGGTCAGGCCTGGTTAGTACTTGGATGGGAGACCGCCTGGGAATACCAGGTGCTGTAGGCTTATACCATAGTCTTTCCATGCCTGATCTCATCTGATCTCGGAAGCTAAGCAGGGTCAGGCCTGGTTAGTACTTGAATGGGAGACCGCCTGGGAATACCAGGTGCTATAGGCTTATACCATAGTCCTTCGAGACTGAAGGTTGCCAACCATTTGATACAGAGGAAGAGTAGTTAACCTGGCCAGGAATGGCAGCAGCCCAAGCTGCAGAAGAGTCAGCTGTGAACCTTTCAGTGAGGTATGAGCCTCCTGGACTGCATCCCCCAGCAGCAGCTCTCCTGAGCCAACTGCTTCCCTCTGCACTTTCATCCCCCATTTCATCTTTCATCCCCCAGTGTCTGCTCCGTGGTGTCTGTTCACTGTGGACAATGCACTAGGTGGAAGTTGGTGGAGAGGTGCCAGGCTCCAGACCCAGGGTATGCCCCTTGAAGACTCACCACACTACCAGGAAGGAGAGACACCTGGGAAGGACAGTCAGACCAGGAAAGTACATAATGGCTCAACATGGCTGGAGAAAGTTGGAGCTGACCACGGTTCTGTGGCTCCAACTTATCTTCCTCACCCTTGGCCATCCCTGTGGGCCTCTTCTAGGACACTTTTGTATCAGTTAACATATGGGCCATAATCAATGAGGATGTTGACCTGCGCAAGCTCCATTGAAATGCCCTGGGGCATTTGGTGGGCCTCTGTGAGATACAGGAAGCTGGACTAGATGGGCCTATGGCCTGATCCAGTGGGGCAGTTCTTATGAAATAAATGGTCTTGTGCAGATCTCATTCATTTTACAGGGCTGATGCTGCTGTTAAAATGACCCTGGAAAGTAAGCACCCTTTGATGTCCTAATATTTTAGGATATGACCTAAATGCTCATATGACCCTTCTGAAATATGACCCTTCTGTTCTTTCCTCCCCACCCTCCCCAATAGCTGTTTGGAAACCAGGATCAAGTCACTGCAGAGATTGAAAAGATGAAAGGAATTTACAGCTCCCAGCAGCAGAAACTGGAGGAAAGAGTGTAAGTGAGACCACCATACAGCCTAGCCTGGATATTGAGTTTGGGCAAATCTACCATACGTAGTTAACTTGATTGTGCACCACTTTAACTTCCATGGCTCCCCCCAAGGAATTCTGGAAACTGCAGTCTGGTGAGGGAGCCGTGGAATTTCCAGAGCCCCAGAATTCGATTACAGACCCCCCAGTTTATAACTCGTGGAATTGTAATTCCATCCTTAAATGGGATTCTGGTATCTCTCTGCCCCTAATGTTTCTGTTCCTAGCCTGTGGCTGCAATCCGAATCACACTTTCCTGAGAGTAAGCCCCATTGAACAAAATAGGACTTACTTCTCAGTAGGCCTGGTTAGGATTGTGCCCTCTGTCTCCCAGCCCTTGTTCTTCCTTACCCCTGACTCATGTGGTGGGATGTCAATGCGAGGGATGAAGCTTCACTCTTCTAGTGCATGCTGTTAAAGTGTTTTATATCCATCTCTTTACATGGCTGGACACGCAATGCACCATGCTCTAGCACAGGGGTGCCCAAACCCTGGCCCGGGGGCCATTTGCGGCCCTCAGGGACCCCCAATCTGGCCCTTAGCTCCCATCTCCAATGAGCCTCTGGCCCTCCGGAGACTTGCTGGAGCCCACACTAGCCCGACGCAACTACTCTCAGTGTGAGAGCCAACTGCTTGACTTCTTGCACAAGGTGTAGGCCGAGGGGTCCCTCCACTGATTGCCGTTTCACGTCTGTGAAGCGGCAGCAAAGGAAAGGCTGGGTTTGCTTTGCACAAAGTCTTTTATAGGCCTTGCGCTATCGTGAAACCTTCATTCGTTCATGTAAGTTTCTTCTCTCATATATTCATTTATGTCAATTTATTCAAACTTTAAATGTAAATTAATTATTTTTTTTCCCAGCCCACAACACAGTGTCAAAGAGATGATGTGGCCCTCCTGCCAAAAAGTTTGGACACCCCTGCTCTAGCAGACTAAAGTTTGCCCTTTTCCACACTGCATGTCAGTTCAGTTAGGATCTATGGAAGTTTGGAGGAGAAAAGAGTGCTGGTCTAGAGCTCACACTTTTTTGGCTCGAGAGCTACTTTGAAACCCAGCAAGGCCCGGAGATCTACCAGGGGGGAAGGAAGCGTCTGACAGACACCCCCTTTAATGTATGGAGCCCCTACTGGAGTCTAGTCAGTTTCGTCAGTTTTGTTGCTGCATGCCTGAAGAGCAGCTAAAGTGTCAGTTTCAGTGTCAGTTTAGCTAAATATGTCAGTTTTGTCTAGTCACTAGACGAAACTGACATATTAACAGTTTGGAGAGACAGGGCTCCGCGATCTACTCATTTTGCCTCGCGATCTACCGGTAGATCGCGATCCACCTATTGAGCACCCCTGGTCTAGAGTGTCTCCTGGGAGACCCTCCAGCCCATTACTCTCTTCCAGGGGTGTCCAAAGTTTTTGGCAGGAGGGCCACAACATCTCTCTGCCACAGTGTCGGGGGCCGGGGAAAAAAAGAATAAATTTACATTTAAAATTTGAATAAATTTACATAGATTTACATAAATGAATATATTGAAGGTGAACTTATATGAATGAATGAAGGTCTTGCAATAGCTCAAGGCCTATAAAAGGCCTTGCAAAAAGCAAGGCCAGCCTTTCCTTTGCTGCCGCTGCTGCATCACAGATGTGAAACAGCAAGCAGTGGGGGAAACCCTCATCCCACAGCTCACATGAGAGGCCAAACAGTCGCCCTCATGCTGAGAGCAGTTGTGTCGGGCCAGGGCGTGCTCCAACAAATCTCCAGAGAGGCTCATTGGAAACTGGGGGCACCCTGAGGGCCGCATTGAGAGGCCTCGAGTGCTGCAAGTGGCCCCAGGGCTGGGGTTTGGGCACCCCTGCTCTTTCTCTTCCAAACTTCTGCTTCATTCCCTTTTCAAGCCTCAGGAGGGGGAGGGGGAGTGGCAGAGGTAGGTAAAAGCATATCACTAGGGTTTGACCCAGTGGGACGCCAGCGCATCACCCCCCCCGTGCGCGTCCCCAGGTGTGGCCCGCACCCTCCGCACGTCCTAGCCATGCCACCGGTTGAAAGGGTGGGCTGGCCCTGGTAATGTACCTAATTGTGGGCAACTGTGATCTTGGTGCATGCAGGGCGACCATGGGCAAGGAACTGCAGGAGGCCAAGAAAGCCATTCGGAACACCCAGCACAAGCTGGCAGAGCAGTCCGCGGTAAGACGCAGGGGATACCGGGGTGCAAATCTGGGGAGTGGAAGCCACAGCAAAGAGCTACATGGTCAGCAGAGAGTGTTGCTATCTACATTTAGAACGCACTTCACTGATTGACAGAAGGTCCCAGGAAGCACACCACCACCCAAGCCATAAATGGTGGTGGTGGCAACCTTCAGCCTCGAAAGACTATGGTAGAAGCCTGCAGCACCCAGTATTCCCAGGCGGTCTCCCATCCAAGTATTGGCCAGGCCTGACCCTGCTTAGCTTCCGAGATGAGGCATGGAAAGACTATGGTATAAGCCTACAGCACCCAGTATTCCCAGGCGGTCTCCCATCCAAGTATTAACCAAGCCTGACCCTGCTTAGCTTCCAAGATCAGACGATAGTGTTCAGTACAGGGTTGGCAACCTTCAGTCTGTGGTATAAGCCTACAGCACCTGGTATTCCCAGGCGGTCTCCCATCCAAGTACTAACCAGGCCTGACCCTGCTTAGCTTCTGAGATCAGACGAGATCAGGCACCTGCAGGGTAAAGCATCAATAAATTGCTCTACAAAAGTTGAAACATTCATAGGCAATCAGTATCTGTAAGAGACCTAGGCTGCAATCCTAACCACACTTTCCTGAGAGTAAGTCCCATTGAACAAAATAGGACTTACTTGTGAGTAGATCTGGTTAGGATTGTGACCCTAGATTATTAAAAAGGTGAGACATTTTTAACAGTGTTCTGAAAGCTGCAGCAGAACTGGACATCCAATATTGAACCACAGACTCCAACAGGCCAGATGGGGTATTTTTCTTCTTCTTCAGAAATTCATGTTTCTAGCCAAGGAAAAGGGTAGATGTTTATAGGGAAGATTGAAAAAAATAGGTAGAGGTAACTTTATCTCCCTCTCCCATCATGCCAAAACTAGGAGGCCATCCAATGATGTCAATGGGCAGTAGCTTTAGAACGGGCCAAAGAAAATAATTTTCATGCAACACCGATGGAACTCATTGCATCATGACACGGCGATGGCACTTGCTTTCCAAGGGGATTAGACAAATCCAGCAACCCTTCAGATGCCTGATCTCATCTGATCTTGGAAGCTAAGCAGGTTCAGGCCTGGTTAGTACTTGGATGGGAGACCGCCTGGGAATACTGGGTGCTGTAGGCTTATACCATAGTCTTCCAAGACTGAAGGTTGCCAACCACCAACCAGACAAATCCATGGTGGAGGAGACGTATAGCAATGGTTTTTACTGGGAAATGGCTCTATAGGACCTCCATGTTCAGAGGCAGTAAGCTGAATGCTAGTTGCTCCCGGGGCAATTGTAGGAAAAGGCTGCTAAGCCTTGCATAGGAGTTAGTAGAGGCTTCTGGTTGGCTCCTCTGAGAAGACAGGCCCTTAGTCTGGTGCAACAGGGAGGGTCTTATGTTCTTATCTTGGGGGACCCATTGTACATAACCTGATAACCAAGGTCAACCTTTCATCTGCTTGGGCTGCAGGTACTACTCTCCTCTCAAAACCAGCTGCAAGAGGTGGAGGCCGAGAATTCCTGGCTGCAGCTCCAGCTGAAGGAGGTGAATGAGGAGTACAGATCACGGCTTGTTCAGTATGTCTCGGATGTGGCGGTGAGTGTTTTTTGCCCTTGGGCAACCAAATGCACATAAACCCCTCCACACAGGGAGGGGGGGGGCGCCCGGTATAGGAGGAAGCCCACCACTTTGCTTAGATCCATCTCAAACCCACGCAGAAGATGGTATGAGGGGGTCTCCGCCCCCCTGCATAGATGTGTGACTTTGCACCCCCCATTCATGATTTACCTGGTAGTGCATTAGCGCTGCTGCGGACGCCCCATGATTTAAAAAAGGAAAAGGCCTGAGGGAGCAGAAGAAGAAAGCTTGGATCTCACTAGGCTGATATGTGAGCCGGTATTGTGTGTCCCAAGGAATACATGGAGGGCCAATCGGTGGCTAAAGCGGGAACAAGCAAGGCGCACTCTGAGCTGGCTCGCATGAAGGGCTTTGTGGACAGCATGCTAAAAGACATCCGGGGTTCCTATAAGTCTCGGGAGGAGCAGCTGGCCAGCGCGGCGCGCGGCTACAAAAAACGCCTGCAGAACCTGGTCAAGAGGCACGAGAGCTTGCTGATTGTATACAGGTAGGGGCAGAGTCTGTCCTGGGCAGCAACAACCCCAGTTGCACTGGAGATTAATTTCTGCAGTGGTTGGCAGGCTTGCCAGGCGGGACGCATCCCAAACCCTGGGGCATTTGGTGGGCCGCTGTGAGATACAGGAAGCTGGACTAGATGGGCCTATGGCCTGATCCAGTGGGGCTGTTCTTATGTTCTTAACTACAATTCCCAGGAGGCCTTGCAGGTCTCTTGTTATCTGGTGTGCTCCCTGGGGCATTTGGTGGGCCGCTGTGAGATACAGGAAGCTGGACTAGATGGGCCTATGGCCTGATCCAGTGGGGCTGTTCTTATGTTCTTAACTACAATTACCAGGAAGCCTTGCAGGTCTCTTGTTATCAGGTGTGCTCCCTGGGGCATTTGGTGGGCCGCTGTGAGATACAGGAAGCTGGACTAGATGGGCCTATGGCCTGATCCAGCTGGGCTGTTCTTATGTTCTTAACTACAATTCCCAGGAAGCCTTGCAGGTCTCTTGTTATTTGGTGTGCTCCCTGGGGCATTTAGTGGGCTGCTGTGAGATACAGGAAGCTGGACTAGATGGGCCTACGGCCTGATCCAGCTGGGCTGTTCTTATGTTCTTAACTACAATTCCCAGAATGCCTTGCAGGTCTCTTGTTATCGGGTGTGCTCCCTGGGGCATTTAGTGGGCTGCTGTGAGATACAGGAAGCTGGACTAGATGGGCCTATGGCCTGATCCAGTGGGGCTGTTCTTATGTTCTTATGTAACCCAGAGACGTCCGAGACAGGGAAGCCACAAGGCTGCCAGCCCTTGACAAATTGGGGGAGGGGGGTGGTGGAAATCACCAGGGTGTTGTCCACAAACAGCCTGCCTTCATCATCTTGAGGTCTAGAAACCTGTCTTTGTTTTAAATTGGAGCTGGGATTCTTAGGTTCAATACCACATTCAAGGCTCCCCCCCCCCCCCCTGCACTTGAATGGTATCATCAAGCTTTGGTAGCACAGCTCTGACTAGATTAATATCTTGGTAGCTAGATGATTTAGGGTTCTGGGTACCAATGTGAAAGCGTATGAACTGCCCCATCAGGCCCAAGGGCTGGTGAGTAACCCTTTCAGTTGGCCAACAGGATGCAGCGTGAACAGATCCGGTCGCTGGGCAGTAACGAAATGGACCCCGGTCCACCAGAATACCACTTTGCTCTCACAGATGCTGAGCTGTTGACAAGCACCTCTCAGGAGCTGAACCGTCTGCGAGAGGACAAAGCCAAGCTGGAGGCTCAACTGCACGAGCTGCAAATGAAAGTGAGTGGGGAGGGGGGTTCTGCTGCATAGCTGTGGCTTGAGTAGCGGGTCCCCTTAGAGGAGTACGTGGAGAGTGGCTAAGGGGTTTGTTTGTGGAGCCTCACAAAAAGAAGGAGCTGGAGGAATGACTGGCACAAGGCCTCCCAGTGCCTGAGGGGGCTCATCAAATGCCACCCCCCCTGACCGGGCAACATCCCAGGCATCATGCCTCTATTGCTCCTCTTCCTCTCTCTTTCTGGATTTGAAAAGGAAGACGGGAATGGAGCAGAAGAGGAAGTATGGAGGAGAGGAGAGTGGTAGGCTATAAGTCAGAATTGCTTCTGGTGTGCCACTTCAGGAGCTGCAGGACTTGGGCAGGCCCTGAACACAAGGGCTTTCAGCAAACAGGGCTAGGGGGGTAAATGCCCTGGGCAGGGGGGCATTGCCCTGATCGTTCCCCCTCTGCTGCCATTTTTTTCTTTTTGGCCTGAAATGGGCACGTTTTTGTGACCTGAGAAGGTCTTCTGTGACCTTAGAAGGCCAGGCGTGTAGTCAAGGGCGAGTGCAATTGCGGACCTGGCGCCGGTGCCACCTGGGGGCACAGGACTGCAAAATGCCAACCCCCACCTGAAAATGGCACTTCTGATTTCTGCAAAAGCCAGACATGCTGTTCTCATGTCTTTTGAAAGCCTCAGAAGGTCCTCTGGGGGCTGGGGAGGCTGCAGGTAGCCTCCCCCCCTTAAAAGACCTTCTAAGGTCACAAAAACGTGCCCATTTCAGGCAAGAAAAAGAAGAAAATGGCAGATCAGGGCAATGCCTCCTGCCCAGGGCATTTGCCCCCCTAGCCCTCCCCACAGGTATGCCAGTGGGTGATTGGAGTCCCGGAACAACTCCTACAGCAGGAATAGTGACATGCATCACTAACAGGGTTGCTCAAGTAGTCCTTGTGGAATTATTTTTCAAAAAACCTTAGCTGAGAAGAATCAGGCTCAACAGAAGGCAAACTGAGACAGGGGCATATGTTAATGTCTAGGATTAGGCCAGGGGTGCTCACACTTTTTTGGCTCGAGAGCTACTTTGAAACCCAGCAAGGCCTGGAGATCTACCAGAGTTTTTTTTAACAATGTTTGCGCCATCATAACATATAACATTTATGTGTACAATGTATGTTGGTGTACCTTGAGCCCCACTGAGTATAACAGGACTTACTCCTGAGTAGACATGCCTAGGATTAGGCTGTGAGGCTGCAATCCTAGCCACACTTACCTGGGAGTAAGGCCCATTGAGTACAATGGGCCTTACTCCTGGCATTTCCTCCCAGAGGCACCTGAAGGGGGGGGGTCAGCACTCCGCGATCTACTCATTTTGCCTCGCAATCTACCGGTAGATCGCGATCCACCTATTGAGCACCCCTGGGTTAGGCCATTGTCTTTCCTAAGGACTACCTGAGAGACAGCAAGCTGCTCATGTTACATTTGGGCTAGAATCCTATGCAGATTTACCAGGGAGTATGTCCTATTGAGCAGAGTGGGATTTACTTCTGAGCAAACAGGCACTGGCTAGACCTCAAATATACCTTTTATATTTTTTAGGGATAGGTTGTTTTTTTTTTTTGTTAATTCCTTATTTCCAACTTGTATACATTTTTGAAAACTGTTGCAACCCACTCTAATCTGAGATGAAATGAGTCTAGAGCTTGAAATGAAGTATAATAAGTTATAGAGCAGTGACGAGGGGCAAGCAGAGAAAAAGCTGTAATGTAGAAATTTAAGGTTGATTTTTTGTTGGGTTTTTAATGGGGTGTCACTATGGGGTATATGTGTCCAGATGTACTTCAAAATGTACCAGTTTTCCTATGTTCCCCTAATATCTCATCCTTTTTCTCACCTCGAAGGTAAAGCTGAATGAAAATACTGACTTAAGGACGCCACCTTCACAGTGAGTATTTTGCCTTATCATAGCATCAGATGTTCTACCAGGATGTGAGTGTCCCATCAACAAAATTATGATCCCCCTTCCTCCAGAGTTTAAACCAGTGGTTCCCAAACTGTGGGTGGTGGCCTGATTTTTGGTGGGTTCCACAACAGCTTAGCAGAGCCTCCAGTGAAAACACAGGTGATTTAGGATCAGATAACTAAGGCTTCAATCCTATCCACGCTTTCCTGGGAGTAAGCCTCATTGACTCTAATGGGACTTACTTCTGAGTAGACAGGCATAGGATTGGGCTCTAATTTCCTCAAGCCCTGAGGCTTTTCAAAAATCAGAATTGTCCTGCAAGGAGCTCCTGCAGTTTGCAAGCATGTGTAAATATAGGGAGATAAATGTCCATGCATCTTTTTTCTGGTTATTATTTACATATAAATAAGTAAAAATATGATTTCTTTCTAGATTTTTGAAAAGCTTTTTTTAAACCTAGGTGTGCCCCAATAGAGTGTCATTTTAAAAAGTGGGTCCTGGTGCCAAAAAGTTTGGAAACCACTGGTTTAAACACTAACGTGCCCTCTAGAGGGAGCTCTTGCAATCCCAATGCCCTTCTACGTTCATAAGCTGGAACACAATGCATTCCTTAGCTCGTACCACCCTTTCTATAGTCAGAATTCCTTGAACATTAAATGTGACCTATTTTTTGATTATGCACTCCCCGGACGGACTCGAAAGAACTTTCCCACGCTTGGCTTGCATATTTCCTCACCATTAGTTCACCTATCGCCACAATTTAAGCTGCCGCAATGAAATAAGTGGGATTTACCCAGAAGCCCAAAAGAGAATTAAAACAGAGAAATGCCAGAGCTGATACTCCAGGCTCTGTTGAAGGCTACTGTGCACCCCCAAGAATACTTTACTTGTGCATTAGCCGGAACAGTGTACCTGAGGTTCCCTTGGCTGAGTCTTCACTCATTGTTTCCTCCAAGCATGGGTCAACTTCTAGACATGGGGGAACATGTGGTCAGAACTCAGGGGCCCAGAACTAATATATTGTGAGGAACTGGGTCAAGGGACCGAAGGAGGTGGACGCACAAAAAGATGACATGTCATCACAGCCTCTGATCCTTCTGGCACAGAGTGGCTCTATGTGGGGCACCTGCCAGTTCAAAAAATTTATATGCTTCCCTTAATGATACCAGATAGGGAACAGAACAATAAAAACAAGTGCTGCCAATGTAAAAATATAGGAAGTTATTTTTACACTGAGTCGGGATCACCGGTGCATCTATAAAATAGGGAGGGCTCGTAGCGTAGTGGTTGGCAACCTTCAGTCTCGAAAGACTATGGTATAAGCCTACAGCACCCGGTATTCCCAGGTGGTCTCCCTTCCAAGTACTAACCAGGCCTGACCCTGCTTAGCTTCCAAGATCAGGAGATAGTGTTCAGTATAGGGAGATGGTTGGCAACCTTCAGTCTCAAAAGACTATGGTATAAGCCTACAGCACTTGGTATTCCCAGGCGGTCTCCCATCCAAGTACTAACCAGGCCTGACCCTGCTTAGCTTCCAAGATCAGGCATGTCCAGGGTAACAGTTTTCAGGTAGTGCTTGGAAAGCCTCTCTCTGACATTCTGCAGCTAGGCAGTAGTAACCTGGTTGCACCAATGGTCTGATTCGATATAAAGTCAGCTTCATGTCAGCTATGTCATGAAAGACCCCTGCCCCAAACCACAAAGAGTCCCTGCCCGAGATCAGCTCAGGCAACTGAACTCATTGGAATAGTGACCTGGTCGGCAGCTTGATCGAGGAGAGGATTTTCTGGGTCTGGTTTCAACTCACCTCTGCTTTTTTTTCTTCTTAGCATGCTGGAGGAGGAGGGCTGGGCATTGCTCAGGAAGCAACTACGAGAATTCACACACAACACACAGGTAAAACACTTGCACAAGATACCTCACAAGCAGACAGAGATCCTCAGTGCTAAGCACACAAGGCTGTACCTCAGTGGTAGTTCAACCTGCTGGGCAGACAGGCAGCCCTGGGTTCAAGTCTTGGTATCACTAGGATAAGAAACCCTGGATAGCTGCCGCCAGGACCCAGAAGGCAGCATCCTATTCCACCAGGCCAAGAGCATTGATTACTCCCACTAATATGGCCTAGGCATTACAATGTAAATAAGTCATCCTTCCAGCCTTTCTCCTTCTACCATCCCAGGAGGATCTAGAAAAGGAGAGGAGCCAGCTGCTGGCCCGGGTCACAGTGGCGGAAGAGCAGCTGGCCGAACTACAGGAGTACGTGGACAAGCATCTTGTGCGGTAAGGCCAGCAGCCCTACAGAAATCTTTGTATGCACTCTAGTATCACTTAGGAGTCCAGAACTCCTGGGTTGGATGGCGACTTCCTCTTCCCTGTGCCTCTGGGAATGTGGCCGAGGATGAGAACTGCAAGCATGTGGTTGGTCTGTGGAACTCCTTGCCACAGGATGTGGTGACGGCATCTGGCCTGGATGCCTTTAAAAGCGGATTGGACAAGTTTCTTTAGGAAAAATCCATTACGGGTTACAAGCCATGATGTGTATGAGCAACCTCCTGATTTTAGAAATGGGCTATGTCAGAATACCAGATGCAAGGGAGGCACCAGGATGCAGGTCTCTTGTTATCTGGTGTGCTCCCTGGGGCATTTGGTGGGCCACTGTGAGATACAAGAAGCTGGACTAGATGGGCCTATGGTCTGACCCAGCGGGGCTCTTCTGATGTTCTTATGTGCATCCTGTGGCAAGGAGTTCCACAGACTAATTGCACCTATCACTCTGCAAGGGAGGGCACCAGGATGCAGGTCTCTTGTTATCTGGTGTGCCCCCTGGGGCATTTGGTGGGCCGCTGTGAGATACAGGAAGCTGGACTAGATGGGCCTATGGCCTGATCCAGTGGGGCTGTTCTTATGTTCTTAAGCAGCGCAAGCCAGTAGATAAAACACTACATTCTCGGTCATGGAAGTCAGGGGTCCCTGGAGAGCCCAGCCCATGTCATTGCTAGTTATACAGGTGGGACCTGGGTTCTTTGCACTCCCTCAGCTTGGACGAGAACAGTTCTCTCCCCCATTATTGCCCTCTGTACTTTAGGTGCTTGCCACCAAAGCTCACCAGGCATGCATCTAGAAATCAGCTTTGAGGTCTTACTTTGCTCAGAAGTCACCCAACTACGGAGAGATTGCTCACCATTACTTGCCATTCTCCATGGGTTGGGGGATGGAAACCCAGAAGCAGTCAGAACTGGGGGCCTGTACCATTGCAACTTTGACATCCCTGGGTTGATGCTGCTTTTGTTGTGTCCGTACTGCAGATACAAGGAGGAGATCTTGAGGCTAAGGAAACTCTTGGGAACAGAGGACTCAGGCGAACTTAGTGCTGGCGCTCCAGCAATTTCAAAACCCAAAAGGAACTTCAGCAAGGACATGTAGTCTCTGTGTTGCAAACCACGGAGGAAAAGGCAAAAAGCATCTCCACGAGGATGGGAAGCTCAGTTTACCAAAACGCAATCATTGGTGTTCCTCTATCCTTAGAAAGGATGCCAGGGACCATTCAACTCAAGGGAGTCTTTCAGCAAGTGTTTTTTTTAAATTATATAAAATATTTATTTACCAGTCGGACACAAAGTTCATCACGGTTCACATAGCAAAATAAATGAAAAGACGGTTCCTTGTTCCAGAGGACTCAGAATTTTAAAAAGAGAACAAGAGGGCCCCACAGCCAACAGTCACTGGTAAAAAAATGCTGTGCTGGGGTGAATTCAATAGCTGGGGAGAATGCAATAGCAGTTGCGTTCTCCCTGCTAAATTTGGGTTGGCCCTCTCATATTTAGCAGGGAGAATGCAACTGTCACTGTTTGGACCAGCTCAGCACCTTTTCCAAAGAAAAGTGCCTTTTTTGGTTTAGGTTTTAAATCCTGTCTTTTCTTCCACGGATCCCCCAGTGATACACATGGTTCCTCACCCCTTTTGTACTCACAATGGTCCTGTGAGGTACGATCAGTTGAGAAACAGGAAGAGAAGAATTTGAACTCAGATCTTCCCAGCCCAGCCTTTACCGCTCTGTCGCCCCTCCAGTTCCAAATGCAAACGGCTTGTTCTTTCATTTAAATGCCTCTCTCCCTTCATCTCACTCCGAGCCACTTCCATTTAAGGACCAAGTTCAGCCACTTGGCGGCAAATTCCAATGTTCAGTATGGTGCCCGTGGGATATCTTTTGAAAGTGATCCTACAGGGAAAGCCTGGATTCCGTGATCACACCACAAAAGTGCAATGAATATTTGGCGTAAAATCTTATTTAGGATTTGTTACAGATCGAACAAAACACAAAACTAGAATGAACAACTTAGCCTGTCCGATATTGTGGTGAAGGTTCTAGGGAGCTTTCAGAATTGCCCTTCTCTGGTAGGCAAGTTTTTGATTGTAGGGGAGCAGATGGGGGAGAGGTTCATATCACTTGATGTCCCTTAATAAACCATCTCTGTGTTCCTCAGTGTTGGAGCTCCATAGGGCTCTTTGGGTTGAAAAGAGGCAAGTCTGGCCTTTCCAAAGCCCATCTGTTTTGCAAAGTTTAAGTTACCCGCTTCTTACACAGGGCTTCCTTCTGGTTTGCCCCGCACGGCTTGCTGCACAGTCTTGATATCATACGCCCACGCTCGGTGCAGACCCTCGCCGGCCACGCTGGTGGGTGTCCAGTTGGGGAGAGGGAAGCGTCCCGCTACCACGCGGGCCTCATCAGGAAGTTCCGCAAGTAGCTTACTTTCCAGATGGGGCAGCTGGAAACAGAAAGGTACTGCTGCCGAACCCAGAGATAGCACACGGCCCCCTTGACTAGAAGCCATGAGCAGACTCGACGTTCATGAATTGGTTCAACCCCCTTTTAAAACCATCCAAGTCATGGCCCCATCACTAGATCTTGTGGCAACAAATCCCACATATCAATTATGTGCTGTGTGAAGAATTACCTCCTTTTCTCCATCCTTAATCTGCTGTCAATTTCACTGGATGTCCCCAGGCTCCAGTTTTGTGAGAGGGAAAACCCTCTGCGCTCTCCCCATTCCACCCACCATGTTACACATCTGAGGGCCCAATCCTATCCAACTTTCCAGCAATGCAGCCCAAAGGTAAGGGAGCAAATATCTCCTAACATTGAGGAGGCCTCTGTGACTGCCTCCCCACCAAAGGATGCAGCATATGCCCCATTGGCATGGCTGCACCACCCTGGAAAATTGGATAGGATTGGGCTATGAGCCATGCTGCCCCCAATCAGGTTTTGATTTTTCTCCTACCAAAGAAAGCCCCCAAACTTTGTAGCCTTTCTTCATAAGGAAGGTGCTCCAGCCCTTGGACTTATCTGGTTATCCTTTTACGTACCTTTTCCACCTCTGCACACAGCAGTCATCTCTGATGGTGGCGGTACTCAGAAAACTAAGTGAAAAAGGTTGAAAACCTCTGCTGTAGATATTTTATTATCAACACGGTTAGAAATGAACTCTTGCTGCTTTGCTTTCCTTTTTAAATGTTTGTTTAGTTTGCAATGTTAGTGCGAGTTCATCAGGCCTCTCTTCTGCCTCTAAATCATTAACATCATTTTTATTTTTGGACTGTGAGCCCCTTGGGGACAGGACTATTAAGATGTAGGAAAAAATGCTGTAAGGCCTTCAGAGCCCCAGGGGAAGAGCGGGATAGAAGCCACATAAAATTGACAGCTTGAAAGAAACAAGAACCTAGCTTTGTAAAATGTCAATTTCCGGTCACTAGGAGATGATCTGTAGTGCCCAATGAGTAGTTATTTATATGTCTGATATAGGGTGCAATCCTAACCCCTTATATCAGTACTTTCCAGCACTGGCATAGCGGGGCCAATGGGACATGTGCTGCATCCTGCAGTTGGGTGTCACTCACAGAGTAAGGGAATGTTTGTTCCCTGACCTCAGAGCTGCATTGCCCTTATGTCAGTGCTGGAAAGCACCGACACAAGGGGTTAGGATTGCTCCCTTCATCTTTTTGCTTCTATTCAGACATATATATGCCACTGAAAAATTTCCTAGTCCCGTCCCCTGCTTAATAGGTTTGTCTTTGGTAAAGGAATACCCATCTTCCCCTAAGTCAGGCCCTGGAGAAGCTATGTACTTACCACACTGGGTGCCAGGAACACAGTGACATTGGTACAGTCAGACAGATCCACCTGAAATAAAGACACAAGCAGGACAATAGGTTAACCTGATCCTAAGGGTCATTACCCCCCAAGTTTATTCCTGGCATCTTCAGTTAAAAGGATCTCAGGCAGCAGAAGATAAACCTTTCGCTTTCCCACTGGAGTAGATAGTATGGGGATAGGTTGACCAATAGGCTGATTCAATAGAAGACAATTCTGTATGCCTAAACATGGACTACAACATGGGCAGGAGGTCTGATCTGGGCAGGAGGTCTGGTCTAGAGGGTTGAGCCTCCATTTGCCTGAAGATAACATCCGAAGGTTGCCGGTTCGAGGCCACCGGCACCGTGCGACCTTGAAGCAGCTGACAAGCTGAGCCGAGCGATTCCATCTGCTCTAAGCGTGGGAGGATGGAGGCCAGAATGTGCGACCAGATCAAGAAAGAAACATCTGAATATTGTGGTTTCTTGAAAGATAGAAACCTTCTTTCAAATTGTAAAAATCCCTACAGGGATTTAAAAATTGCCTGCCTATGTAAACCGCCTTGAATAAAGTCTAAGGAGAAATCTGAGGACCAAGAAAGGCGGTACAGAGATACCTATATTTATTATTATTATTATTATTATTATTATTATTATTATTATTATTAGTACAACCTCAGTGAAGTGCCTTTGGGGATTGAAAATAACCACCACCCCTACTGTCATTGGTGCACTAGGAGCAATCCCCAAGGCCCTTAAGAAATACCTGGCCAATATAGGCATAGACAAGATAACAGCAGGAACAACAACAATGAACTGCACTACTAAGAAAGCTGAACATTGTAAGGCAATGTCTCACCAGTTCTTTAACTCATGGGTAGAGTTCAAACTAGTGAGCACCCAAAAATACCAATCTAAACATCTGGTGGTCTGGGGCACCACAGTGATGATGATGATGATGATGATGATGATGATGCGATTTCACAGGAGCCTTACCTTCCAAAGATCTTCCCGGTGGTAAGAAACCTTTCCATAACACCCAGCTTTCCAGGCACGATAATTGGATAGCCGCAGCAACCATGGATTGAGTTCGTAGCCAACAGCTGGCCTGAAGCCTCTTTGGTAGGCCTCTAGCACCTGGAAGTACAACCAAAGCATCAGATCATCTTGCAGGAGGCAATTACAAAGGCCGAGCTTCCACCTATTCCCAGGGTAGGCTGTCCATTCCCCCTTGACCAACAGCCAGGACCTGTCAGTCTGGAGATAACCACTGCTGTGATCTAACTGTATAGTGCTTATCCCAGTGTGGTGTACTGGTTAGGATGATGGATTTGGACTGGGAAGACCAAGGTTTAATTCCCCAATGAGTCATGAAGCTTCTTGGGTGATCAATCACTATCTCTCAACCTAACCCACCTTGAAGGGTTGCTGGAAGGGAGGAGCAATAGACACCACCCTGAGTGCCTTAGAGGAAGGGCCAAATATTGATATGAGAAATTAATCAGTAATCAAGACAATATGATACAATTTGTTCTTCCATGTGGGATCAGCCAGTCTTCTGGAATACTGCATTCAAGCAACCCTCTGTTCTTACAAGTCTGCCATCTCCTGACCCTAAATCCACCATCTTCCCTGAGCGTCCTTTCAGAAGCGACATCACATTCTCAACTTGCTTGGCGCTTGCTGGGACATAAGGCACCTGATTGAGAGAGAGAGCGAGAGCGAGAGAGAGAGAGAGAGAGAGAGAGATAAGGGCAAATTCTTTGCTAGACAAGGCCACAGGACTCTCAGATAGAACACATATGTTATATGTAGGTGGTCACAGGTTCAAACCTTAGGGAAAAGGGTTGGGAAAGATCCCATTCTCAGACTCTAAAGATCTACTCTGATCACCAGTTGTCAGACTAGATGGATCACTGATCTGGATTTGTAGAAGACAGTTCAGAATAAGATGCAAAGAGTCACCAGTTGCTCTCCTTGAAGGTCTGGTTGACATATGCATGGTCTGAGAGCGCGTGATAGAGCCATCGTGTTAAAATCAGGTACAGCTCTGGTCAGTCCCTGTATAGTTGATCACCTGAGAGCTCCACATATACTTCTGCTTAGATTCCATAGCAGAATGTAATAAACACATTCAAATAAAATCACAACAGCCCTTGTTCTTCTTGGGACTGACACTCACTGTGGGTGTGACACACAGCAGATTAAAGAGCTCATGCTCCTAGGGAAGGAGGGGTTGAAGACTCAGTGACAAGAGGACGTGCTTTGAATGCAGAATATCCCAAGTTCAATTTCTGATATCTCCAGGTGATGGAAAGGCTCCTTGCGTGAAACCTGCAGAGCTGCTTCCAGTCAATGTAGACAACACTAGGGGAAGATGTCTCAGTGGTCAGACTCTGCAAGGCAGCTTCCTTTGTCAAGTAAATACATGTGGGCCCTTTGACTACCATATATCTGATGACTGGCAGTTGGACGGTTGAACAGACTCCAAAGAAAACCCCTGCAGCAATGCATGGAGATCTTAGATTTCTATTTGGGGTGATGGCATAAAAACACATGCAACAGATCAACAAATAAATGTATCAATCAGACCTTCTCTCCCAATTCTAAAATGCATGGGTCAACTCAGGGCCCAATCCTATCCAACTTTCCAGCTCCGGTGTCGCCACAATGCAGCCCTGTGGTCAGGAAACAAATGTCCCCATACCTTGAGAAGACCCCAGTGACTGGAAAATGGGATCAGATTGGGCCCTCGTTTAACCCCCCTCACCCTGCCAAATGGCTGCGTACCTGTAACCGTAAAGGCACTTTGCGGAAGCCGGGCATGAGAATTCCGGCCCACACAGCATAGACAGCCAAACCGGTGCCAGCTGCAATCTGCAAAAGACCCCAGCCATCCACAGTCTTCCCCTGCAAGGCAGCTGCCAAGTCTTCTGGGTCATCTGGATCCATCTCTGCAAGATCAAAGGGGTTTGGTAAATCAAACGTGGGCCAAGAAAAAGTAACACAAAAACAGAAGTTCTTCCTCTTTCTAACTCAGATCTTATTTTATACAAAAACAACTACAGTCAGTTCTCATTATCCACTAGGGCAGGGGTGCCCAAACCCCGGCCCTGGGGCCACTTGCAGCCCTTGACGCCTCACAATGCGGCCCTCAGGGAGCCCCCAGTCTCCAATGAGCCTCTGGCCCTCTAGAGATTTGTTGGAGCCCGCACTGGCCCGACGTAACTGCTCTCAGTGTGAGGGCGACTGTTTGACGTCTCCTGTGAGCTGTGGATGAGGGTTCCCTCCACTGCTTGTTTTTTCACATCTCTGATGCAGTAGCGGCAGAAAGGAAAGGCTAGCCTTGCTTTGTGCAAGACCTTTTGTAGGCCTTGAGCTATTGCAAGACCTTCATTCATTCATATAAGTTCATCTTTAATATCTTTTTTTATGTAAACTTATGTAAGTTTATTCAAATTTTAATTGTAAATTAGTTCTTTTTCCCCGGCCCCCGACACAGTGTCAAAAAGATGATGTGGCCCTCCTGCCAAGAACTTTGGACACCCCTGCACTAGGGTTAGGTTCCTGGAAAACCTAGTGGATGCCATATTAATTGTTGCTGTATCATGGAGCCTATGGGAAAAATGGGGTTAGGCTCCAGGAGACCCTCCTCACCATACATTCTATGAACTTTATGAACCTGAATCTTAACTTGAAGTCTACGGGGCTGGGTGATAGCAAGGGGAGCTCATCAACATCTCCAACAGCTGATACTTCCTTCTCCGTGCTGGTTATCCCTTGGCTCATTGAAGGTTGCTGACCCAACAATGATTCCTCAGAGTTCAGCAGTGGAATGGGGTTGCTTCAACCGTCATCCTCCTCCTCCACCTGTCTTTCGTTTCCTTCTCTGGGCTTGCCCCAGCCCCAGAGCAGCCGTCCAGGGGTTCCGAAGGTTCAGCTGGAGTCCCTGAGACAGTGCCAAAGATGGGCAAGTCTGGAAGTGGACACAAACGTGTCTGATGATCTTCCATGGGCCAAGCCCAATGCCAATGGCACCAGCCACAATACCTGATGTGGCACCAGCACGGTATTAGCAGACAGTGAGAACAGAGTCACAGATGACAAATAGGTGGCAATCCTGCCCCTTGCAGATCAGCTAATTCCCAGATAAAGAGAACTGACTGTATATATGTTCTTAATTTTTTGGATATTTATATTTTAAGCAGTACCATAATAATAATAATAATAATAATAATAATAATAATAATAATAATAATAATTATTATTATTATTATTATTATTATTATTATTATTATTATTATTATTATTATAATTTAAGATCTGCAGGTTTAATCTGAGCCTGCTTGCATTTTGAGGGCTCAACCAGCTCCCAGACAACAGAACTAATAAGGACTGAGGCTGCAATTCTATCCACACTTTCCTGGGAGTAAGCCCCATTAACTATAATGGGACTTACTTCTGAGTAGACAGGCATAGGGTTGGGCTCTAAGGCTGCAATTCTATCCACAATCTATTCTATCTGCAAGTCTATAATGGGGCTTACTTCTGAGTAGACAGGCATAGGGGTGGGCTGTGAGGTTGCCTTCTTGTTCACACTTACCTGGGAGTAAGCCCCATTGACTCTAATGGGACTTACCTCTGAGTAGACAGGCATAAGGTTGGGTTCTAAGGCTGCAATCCTAGCCACACTTTCCTAGGAGTAAGCCCCATTAACTATAATGGGACATATTTCTGAGTAGACAGACATGGGGGTCTACTGAGGCTGCTATCCAAGCCACACTTTCCTAGGAGTAAGCCCCATTGACTTTAATGTGACTTACTTCTGAGTAGACAGGCAGAGGGGTGGGCTCCATGGCTGCCATTATACCCACACTTTCCTGGGAGTAAGCCCCATTGACTAGAATGGGACTTACTTCTGAGTAGACAGGCAGAGGGCTGGGCTCGGAGTGCTTATTATGAGCCTGCCTGGACAGCATCTCCCTCCTGGGACCCCTGGAGTGCAAAGCAGGAGCTCCAGCTTTCCGGCTGCGCACAGAGTACCGTAATTCCCTACCGTAACTTTCTGCCCTGCGCGCACTCCCTTTTCTGTCCCAGCCGCCCGCCTGCCCCGCACAGGCACAGACTGCGCAGGAACCACGTGCGCGCCCACCAGCCCCGGAAGGGCGGCTGCGCCAGGCTCAGCCAGTCCGGCCTTTGTTATGGTCCGTGCGGAAACGGCAGCCAAACACATTGAGTGCCGCTGGAATGAAATGAGCCCAGAATCTGGCACTGAGCCTCCCAAACACCATCTGGAACAATGAGCTGGAGGATCAAAGTCCCCAGAACTTCCTCTCTCTCTCTCTCTCTCTCACACACACACACACACCCCTCTCTTTTACACAGACACACACACCTCCCCCTCTCTCTCACACACACACACACCCCTCTCTCTCTTACACACACACACACACATACACCTCCCTCTCTTACACATACACCTCCCTCCCTCTCTTACACACACACACCTCTCACACCTCTCTCTTACACACACACACCACCCTCCCACTCTCTCTTACACACACACCCCTCTCTAACATATACACCTCCCTCCCTCTCTCACTTACACACACACCTCTCACATAGTCATTCACCTCTCTCTTACATGCTCTCTCTTACACACACACACCTCCCTCCCTCCCTCTTACACACAGACACACATGTCACACACCTCACCCTCTCTCTTTCTTAGGCACACACAAACACCTCCCTCCCTTTCTCTGTCTTACACACACACACAAACACACCTCTCTCTCTCTAACACACACACACACACACACACACACACACAAACACCCTCCCTCTCTTTTTCTTACAAACACACACAGACACACACCTCTCTAACACAGTGCACCTACAAGCGCACCTACAGTGTAGCTAGCGACACCACTGCTCCCCTTTCCTGCCTCCCAACCAGCGCTAGGATCCAGTCCTACCCAACTTTCCAGTGCTGATGCAGCCTGCCAATGGGGTGTGTGCTGCATCCTGTGGTGGGGGAACAGTTATGGACACCTCTGTTATGGAACATTTGTTCTCTTACCTTGGGGCTGCATCTGTGCTGGAAAATAATATAGGGTCGGGTCCTCAGTCAGCAGCTATTCTGGCTTCTGTGATTCCAGCAGGCATTGCCCCCAAACTTTCAAACATATCTTCTCGACCATAAAGGTTAGACACGTGAAGGGGGAAAATTTTTTTTAAAAGATGAGATTCTCTGGGAACTGAGAATATGGTTGTCACCACATCCTGTGGTACTGAATTCCATCCACTAATTATGCATCATGTAAAATATTCCTTTCTTATCTGTCCAGCAGAGATGGAAGGCATCTCCCGCGTCAGCATCTTAAGGAGTTGGGTAAAATGCAAAACTTGCAATTGGGGCTGCTCCAAGATGTTTTGGGATTGTTAATTTAGTGGCACTAAATTAACCACTAAACCACAGTGGCACTAAATTAACCATAACCATGGCCACCGCTGATATGGTATTCTCCCTTAGACAACTGCAGGAGAAATGCAGGGAACAACAACAGCCACTCTTTATAGCCTTCATAGATCCCACGAAGGCTTTCGACCTGGTCAGCAGGGACGGCCTCTTCAAGATTCTCCCCAAGATCGGATGTCCACCCAGGCTCCTCAGCATCATCAGATCCTTCCACAAGGACATGAAGGGCACTGTTGTCTTCGATGGCTCCACATCAGACCCCTTTGACATCCGAAGTGGCGTGAAGCAGAGCTGAGTTCTTGCACCAACCTTGTTTGGGATTTTCTTCGCTGTCCTGCTGAAGCATGCCTTTGGAACTGCAACAGAAGGCATCTATCTCTGGACTAGATCAGATGGAAAGCTCTTCAACCTCTCCAGACTGAGAGCAAAGTCCAAAGTCCAGCTGAAATGTCTGCGTGACTTCCTCTTTGCCGACGATGCAGCTGTCACTACTCACTCTGCCAAAGATCTCCAGCAGCTCATGGATCGTTTTAGCAAGGCCTGCCAAGATTTTGGACTGACAATCAGCCTGAAGAAAACACAGGTCATGGTTCAGGATGTCGACTCACCTCCCTGCATTACAATCTCTGCTCATGAACAGGAGGTTGTCCATGACTTTGTGTACCTTGGCTCAACGATCTCCGACACTCTTTCTCTTGATACTAAGCTAAACAAACGCTTCGGTAAAGCAGCTACCACATTTTCCAGACTCACAAAGAGAGTCTGGTCCAACAAGAAGCTGACGGAACATACCAATATCCAGGTCTACAGAGCTTGCGTCCTGAGTACACTTCTGTACTGCAGCGAGTCATGGACTCTTCGCTCACAACAGGAGAGGAAACTGAAAGCTTTCCACATGCGCTGCCTCCGACGCATTCTCGGCATCACCTGGCAGGACAAAGTTTCTAACAACACAGTCCTGGAACGTGCTGGAATCCCTAGCATGTATGCACTGCTGAAACAGAGATGCCTGTGTTGGCTCAGTCATGTCGTGAGAATGGATGATGGCCGGATCCCAAAGGATCTCCTCTATGGAGAACTTGTGCAAGGAAAGCGCCCTACAGGTAGACCACAGCTGCGATACAAGGACATCTGCAAGAGGGATCTGAAGGCCTTAGGGATGGACCTCAGCAAGTGGGAAACCCTGGCCTCTGAGCGGCCCGCTTGGAGGCAGGCTGTGCAGCGTGGCCTTTCCCAGTTTGAAGAGACACTTGGCCAACAGTCTGAGGCAAAGAGGCAAAGAAGGAAGGCCCATAGCCAGGGAGACAGACCAGGGACAGACTGCACTTGCTCCCAGTGTGGAAGGGATTGTCACTCCCGAATTGGCCTTTTCAGCCACACTAGACACTGTGCCAGAACCACCTTTCAGAGCGCGATACCAGAGTCTTTCGAGACTGAAGGTTGCCAATACAATACAATTTAGTGGCAGAGTGCATGCTGTACATGTAGAAGGCCCTACTGAATCTGGCCAAAGGTCCATCTAGTCCAGAAACCTGTTTCCCATAGTGACCCACCAGCTGCCTCTGGGAAGTCCACAAGCAAGACAAGAAAGCCAAAACCCACTCCCACCATTGCTCCTTTGCAACTGGTCTTAGTGGCATACTGGCTCTGGAGGTAGCATATAGGAGTATTATTAGTAGCCATTGTTAGACCTGTCCTCCACAAATTTGTCCTTTTAAAACCATTTACGCCATTGTTTCCCAAACTTTTTAGCATCAGGACCCACTTTTTGAAATGACACTCTATCGGGACCCATCTAAGTTTACCATGCTTTTAAAAAAGGAGATCTAGAAAGAAATAATATTTATTTATAAGTAATAATAACCAGGAAAAAAAACCCTCAAACGTTTCTCTCCCTATATTTACACATACTTTCAAACTGTACGAGTTCAGCTCTTTGCAGGGTGATTAGCAAAGTATCTGATTTTTCAGACTCAGAAACCTTTATTGGCCTCACAGACAACAAATAAAACATACCAATAATAAATGGAGCCGCTTCTCGGTCTTTTGGCGAAGATCAAGTGTAGTGTGGCATCTGATTTTTGAATAGCCTCAGGGCTTGAGGGAATTAGCTACCTGATCTTTATTATTATTATTATTAACAGTATTTATATACCGCTTTTCAACTAAAAGTTCACAAAGCGGTTTACAGAGAAAAATCACATAACTAAATGGCTCCCTGTCCCAAAAGGGCTCACAATCTAAAAAGATGCCAATGAATACCAGCAGACAGCCAATAGAACAGACACTGCTGGGGTGAGGTGGGCCAGTTACTCTCCCCCTGCTAAAAAAAGGAGCACCCACTTGAAAAAGTGCCTCTTACCCAATTAGCAGGGGTGATCTTTCCATCACCCTTTGGCAACCCATCAAAAATCAGGTCATGACCCCCCAGTGGGCCCTGACCAACAGTTTGGGAACCACTGATCAAAGCTATAAGCCAGCCCTTTTTATTGCCCTGATGGTTCAGGATCTACCATCAACTGACCATTCACTCAATCTTTAAGAGCCCAATCCTATCCAAATTTCCAGCACTGATGCAGCTGTGCCAATAGGGCGTGTGCTACAACCTGTGATGGGGCAGAAGACCTGGAGGCCTTTTCAAGATAAGGAAACGTTTGTTCCCTTACCTCGGGGCTGAACGGTGGCTGCATTGGTGCTAGAAAGTTGGATAGGATTGGGCCCTAAGTCATTACAACTTTGCCCCATATCAGCTGAGCATACTGATTTTTCTCTTACTGCTCACTTTGTGGCTTCTGAGGTCTGGGCGATGCTGGACATTGCGCCGGCATGCTTTCGATTATTGCAATGTAACTACAGTACAAGGACCGAGAGGAGAGATTAACACACGAGCCTCTGAAGGGGAAGACGGGAAGTTTGGATAAATAATGGTTCCCACCCGACTCGTGGCTTCTGCTGTCGGAAGCACAGCACCAGAGGGTAACATGATCCTTCTGGACAGATAACGTCAGAGGGAAGGAAGCATCCATCATCCAAGGTGCCGCTAAGCAAATCGACTCAGTGTGAAGCCTGTCGTTCACCTCCTTAAACAAACAGCCCCCCCGGGACCCATACTGCACAAATAAACACTGGGGTGCAGGGAAAGGGTCAGAGGCAGAAACACAAGCCAAGCAGGCTGTGGTGCTTCTCCTTAGGAAAGCCCGTTCCCAACATTCCATCACGGCAGGGTCGGTCCATCCCGGAAACCGACTGAGATCGCTGCCTCAGGCAGTGGCTTGGTAGGAGTGTCTGCTGTCCACCTTCATCCATCTGTTTCTGCTCCTCCTTCTCCTCCTCCAAAGAAAAAGAGGAAAATGGTGCAGAAGTGTGGAGGAGAGGACAATGGTGGGCTAGATATCAGAGCAGCTGTAGCCAATAGCTCTCCTCTCCTCCATACTGCCTCTTGTGCTCCAGTTCCTTCTTCCTTTCTAACCCAGAGAGGAGGAGGAGGGTTCCTTTCTAACCCAGAGAGGCAGCGGTTGGTGTTCCTCTGGTTTATGGTGGGGTGGCATACGCTACAGGGTTCCATAGTAGTTCCACAGGAGCTTCTTCTTACTCAGCATGTAGTTAGTCTGTGGAACTCCTTGCCTGGCACCTGGCCTAGATGCATTTAAGGGGGGATTGGACGAATTTATGGAGGAAAGTCCATCACCGGTTACAAGCCATGATGTGCACGTGCAACCTCCTGATTTTAGAAGTGGGCTACGTCCGAATGCCAGATGCAAGGGAAGGCACCAGGATGCAGGTCTTTTGTTGTCTTGTGTGCTCCCTGGGGCATTTGGTGGGCCGCTGTGAGATACAGGAAGCTGGACTAGATGGGCCTGTGGCCTGATCCAGTGGGGCTGTTCTTATGTTCTTAAACTACAATTCCCAGGAGGCCTTGCAGGTCTCTTGTTATCTGGTGTGCTCCCTGGG